>NC_137961.1:39499734-39689734 GCF_963924665.1 Micromys minutus | reverse complement strand
TTGCTTCACTCTCTGCTCTCTTTTTGTTTCTGTGTTTCTTTTAGACAGGAACAATGTTTGATGGAGAAAAAAAATGTGAAGGTGAGTTGGCATCCCCATCTCTCCACTGTGGGGACATCAAGGCTTCAGCATAAAACCAGATGCACTGAATCTAATAGAATAGAAAACATGAAATGGCCTGGAACACATTGATACAGGAGAAAATAAGGCCTTAAAATCAACAATGGATAAATGGGGCCTCTTGAAACTGCAAAATTTTCTGTAAGGCAAAAGACACTCCCAACATGACAAAATGGCAATCTACAGATTAGAAAAAGATCTTCAATAACCATACATTGGATAGAGAGCAAATATGCAAAACATATAAAGAATGAAAAAAGATCCAGGAGAGGCTGACTGAAACTCTCAGAGCACAGGTAGCAGTGCTACCTCAGAACAGACACTTCCAACCCAAAGCCAGAGCCGTTCCAGTTTCATCAGGACTGGTGGCCTGCACACAGATTGCTGGGCACCCGGAAGAGCCTCAGGAGCATACTCACTCCTGAGCACAAAGGTGTGTCCACACTCCCTCTCCACTGACTATCAGGGCAGAGACCACCCAGAACTCTCAGGGTGCAGGTAGCTTGGTACTGCCTGGGAACAGACTGTTCCGGATGCAACCCAAAGACTGCCCACTGTCATATACACTCACAAGCCTAGCCAGACAGCCGAAAACCTATGAGCAATCTCCCTCCGGATCCCACAGGCCCACGGACCAACAGGAAAGACAAGCTCCAGTCAGAGATAACAAGATCACCTAGCATCATCTACAACAAGATGGCAAGAGGCAAGCATAAGAACCTAAGAAAAGTAAACTAAAACATCCTGCAAAAATCAGAACACAGTTCTCACACCAGAGCAAATAGTAGATATCCCAACTCACAAGAAAAACAAGACTTAGACCTAAAATTATACTTTATGATGATGATGATAGAGCCTTGGGAAGTACATAAATAACACACTTAAAGGACTACAGGAAAGCCAGGAGAACTCAGGCAAACAAATTGAAGCCCTTAATGAGGAAACACAAAAATCTCTTAGAGCTAAAGGAAAGCATAACCAAACAGGTGAAGGAACTAAAAACAGAAATAGAAACAATCAATAAATCAAAAAGGAGACAACACTGAAGTTGGTAAACATAAAGTTTGTTCAAAACAAAGAATACGAAAAGCAGTAAGGAAAAAAAGGACAGGTAATAATATATAAAGGCAGACCAATCAGAATTACACTAGACTTCTCAACTGAGATTATGAAAGCTAGAAGATCCTGGACTGATATCATTCAGACACTAAGAGAACACAAATGCAATCCCAGGTTACTATATCCAGCAAAACTCTCAGTAACTATAGATGGTAAAGCCAAGATATTCCACAACAAAAGCAAATTTATAAAACATCTGTCCACAAATCCAGTCCTACACACCACAAAGAGGGAAACTTCTCCCTAGTAAAAGCAAGAAATGAATATTGTTGCAACAAATACCAAGGAAGAAAAGCACACAAACATTCTAACTCTAACATGAAAAATAGCAGGAAACAACAATCACTATGCCTTAATATCTCTTAACATCAATGGACTCAATTCCCCAACAAAAATCTTAGACTATCAGACAGAAAAAGTAAAGAGGACCTAACATTTTGCTGCATTCAGGAAACCCATCTCAGCAACAAAACTTATACTACCTCAAAGTTAAAAAAAAATAAAATAAATAAAGGTTGAGGGAAACTTTTCCAAGCAAATGATTCCAAGAAACAAGTTGAATTAGCCATCCTAATATCGAATAAAATAGATTTTCAACCAAAAGTCATCAAAAAAGCTTAGGAGGGCACTTTCTAATCTTCAAAGAAAAAATCTATCAAGATGAATTCTTAATCATAATGATCTACACTCTAATTAAAAGGGCACCCTTATTCATAAAAAACCTCTACTAAATCTCAACGCATATATTAAAACACACATAATAATAGTGGGAGATGCAGTGAAACTAACAGAAGTTATAAATCAAATAAATTTACCAGACATCCATAGAACATTTCATTCTAAAATAAAAGAATATACGATATTCTCAACACTTCACGGCATCTTCTACAAAATTGACCATATAATTGGTCACAAAACAGGACTCAACAGTTACAAGAACATCAAAATAACCCCCTATGCATCATATCAGATCACCATTGACTAAGACTGGTCTTCAGTAACAACAAAACCAAAAAACAAAAATAGCCCACATATACATGGAAGCTAAACAATGCTCTACCTAATAATAGCTTGGTCAAGGAAGAAATAAAGAAAGAAATCAAAGAATTCTTAGAATTTGATAAAAATGAAGACATGACATATGAAATACAGTGAAAGCAGTACTAAAAAGAAAACTTATAGCTCTGAGCACCTCCAATTTAAAGAAAAAAAAAAAAGACAGCATGCAGCTTAACCCAACACCACACCTGAAAGTTTTAGAACAAAAGAAGCAAAGGGAGCAAACATCTGCAAATAATCAAGCTCAGTTCTGAAATCAACCAAGTAGGAAAAAAAAAAAAAAAGAAGAAGAAGCTGGTTCTTTGAGAAAATCAACAAGGTTGATAAACCCGTAGCCAGACTAACTATAGGGTGCATAGAGAGTATCCAAATTAAAAACAATCAGAAATGAAAGGGGACACATACCAACAGAAATAGAGGAAATTCAAGAAATCATCAGATCCTACTACAAAACCCTATATTCAATAAAACTAGAAAATCTAGAGGAAATGGACAATTTCTTTAGACAGATACCAGGAGCTAAGGTTAAATCAGGATCAGATAAATCATCTAAACACATAGAATTACTCATCAAAAGCCTCACAACCAAAAATGACAACCAGATAGGTTTAAGGCATAATTCTATCGGATGTTCATAGAAGACCTAACACAAATACTCTCTAAACTATTCCATAAAATAGAAACAGAGGAAATACTACCCAACTCATTCTTCAAAGCCACAATTGAGTGAAGTGGCTGAATATAAAATTAACTCAAACAAATAAGCAGACTTACTCTACTCAAAGAATAAGCATGCTGAGGAAGAAACTAGAGAATTGAAACCCTTCACAATATTCACAAAGAATATAAAATATCTTGGGGGTGACCCTAACCAAGCAAGTGAAGGATCTTTATGACAAAAACTTCAAGTCTCTGAAGAAGGTAATTGAAGATCTCAGAAAGCTGAAAGATTTCCTAATCTCATGGGTTGGAAGGATCAATATAGTAAAAATGCACATCTTACCAAAAGCAATCTACAGATTCAATGCAATTCCAAACAAAATTCCATCTCAAGTCTTCATAGAGTTAGAAATAACAATCTATAAATTCATTTGAAATAATATAAAACCCAGTATAGCAAAAATTATTCTCAACGATCCAAAAACTTCTGGGGGAAACACCATTCCTGACTTCAAAATGTACTATAGATCAATTATAATAAAAACTGCATGGTATTGGTACAAAGACAGGCAGATAAATCAATGGACTAGATTTGAAGACCCAGAAATGAATCTATACACCTATGGATACTTGATCTTTGGCAAAGCTGATAAAAGCATTCATTGGAACATAGAAAACATCTTCAACAAATGGTGCTTGTTCAACTGGCAGTCAGGGGACAGAAGAATGCAAATCGATTCTTTCTTATGTCCTTGCCCAAGATCAAGTCCAGGTGGGTCAAAGACCTCCACATAAAACCAGGTACACACAGGGGCTGGAGAGATGGATGATTGTTCTTCCAGAGGTCCTGATTTCAATTTCCAGCAACTTCATGGTGGCTCAAAACCATCTGTAATGGGATCTGATGCCCTCTGCTGGTGTGTCTGAAGAGAGAAAGCAACAGTACACTCACATGCATATAATAACTAAATCTTAAAAAAAAAAATAAGGTTCACTAAGAATAGTAGAAAAGAAAATGGAAAAGATCTGAGAGAACACACAGGCACAGGGGAGAATGTTCTGAACAGAACACATTCTTATGCTCTGAGAATAAGAATCATCAAAAGAGACTTCATGAAATTGCAAACCTTCCTAAGCCAAAGGATACAATCAAAAGAACAAAACAGCCACAAACAGATGTTTAGCAATCCTACATCCTATATGGGACTAATATTCAACATATAAAAAATGGAAATCAAAATAACACTGAGGGCGGAGCCTGGCCCAGCTGCCACCTGGAATGGCGGCTGGCTCATAGAGGCTGAGCAACTGCGATTGGGAACAGAAAATTAGAACTTCTGTTTCCACCTGTAGGCGACATCAGGACGCAGAGCGGAGCCTGGCCCAGCTGCCACCCGGAACGGAGGCTGGCTCATGGAGGCTGAGCAACTGTGTTTGGGAACAGAAAAATAGAACTTCTGTTTCCACCCGGAGGCGACTTCAGGACACAGAGCTGAGCCTGGCACAGCTGCCACCCGGAACCTGGGCTGCCAGGGAATAGAAAGATCTCTGCGGAGTGCACTCGGAAAGTATACCAGGGACACAGACCAGATACAAGGAAAAGGCAGGAACATATCACTGACAACAAAATGGCAAGAGGAAAGAGAAAGAGTATATGCCAAAGAAACCAAGACAATCTAGCAACACCAGAACCCAGCTCTCCCATAATAGCAAACATCAGAATTCCAAACACTCCAGAAAAAGAAGACACAGACCTGAAATCATGCCTCAAGACGCTGATACAGATACTTAAACAAGAAAGGGAGGAAAATCAAAAAGATTCAGAAGCTTTTAAAGAAGAAACAAGAAAAACACTCAAAGAACTCAAAGAACTAGAGGAAAACAGAACCAAAGAAATAAAGGAATGGAAGAGGGAAATTAAAACAGAAATTGACACAATAAAGAAAACGCTAAATGAGATAACCCTAGAGTCAGAACACCAAAAAAAAAAAAAAAAAAAAAAAAAAAAAAAAATCAGGAGTCACAGAAGCAAGCATTTCCAACAGATTACAAAAGATCGAGGAGAGAATCTCGGGGGCAGAAGACAACATTGCAAACATAGACAAAACAGCCAGAGAAGATGCAAAAAACAGAAAGCTTTTAACCTAAAATGTCCAGGAAATCCAAGACACAATGAGAAGACCGAACCTAAGGATAATAGGAATAGAAGAGGGAGAAGAGTATCAACTAAGAGGCACAATAAATATCTTCAACAAAATCATAGAAGAAAACTTCCCTACCCTCAAGAATGAGATGACCACGAGCATAAAAGAAGCCTTCAGAACTCCAAATAGGTTGGACCAGAAAAGAAATACCTCCCGACACATAATAGTAAAAACATCAAGTGCCCAGAGTAAAGAAAGGATACTAAAAGCAGTAAGGGAAAAAGGTCAGGTAACATAAAGACAGAACAATCAGACTTACACCCGATTTCTCAAGAGACTATGAAAGCTAGAAGAGCCTGGACAAACATCATGCACTCCTTAAGAGAGCACAAGTGTCAGCCCAAGCTGCTATACCCAGCAAATCTATCAATCACCATCGATGGAGAGATGAAGATATTTCAAGACAAATCAAAATTCACACAATATCTGACCACAAACCCAGCACTACAACGAATTATAGGTGGAAAACCCAATACAAGAAAAGAAAATACAGCCTAGTAAAAACATGAAAACTCCTAAACAAGAAAACTAAAAGAAGAAAAAAACACAGACACAACTCAACCCACAAAAGCAATAATAGCAGGAAACAGAAACAACTATTCCTTGATATCTATTAACATAAATGGTCTCAACTCCCCAATAAAGAGACACAGACTATCAGACTGGATACATAAACAAAATCCAGCCTTTTGCTGCATACAGGAAACTCATCTCAGAGACAAAGACAGACACTATCTCAGAGTAAAAGGGTGGGAAAAAAACTTCCAAGCAAACAGCTCCAAGAAGCAAGCTGGAGTGGCTATTCTAATTTCTAATAAAGTAAATTTTCAACCAAAAGTTATCAAAAAAGATAAGGAAGGACACTTTTTACTCATTACCGGAGAAATCTGTCAGAAGGAACTCTCAATCCTTAACATATATGCTCCAAATAAAAAATCACCCACATTCATAAAAGAAACCCTACTAAAGCTCACATAATTGGACACAGAATGAGCCTTTATCAATATGAGAAGATTGAAATACTCCCATGTATCCTCTCAGATCACCATGGTTTACGGCTGGTCTTTAACAACAACAAAGACAACAAAATGCCCACATACACATGGAAACTAAACAACGTTCTGTTAAAGGATAGCAGGGTCAAAGAAGGAATAAAGAAAGAAATTAAGGACTTTCTAGAATTCAACAAAAATGAAAACACAACATTCCCAAACCTATGGGATGCAATGAAAGCAGTATTGAGAGGAAAACTCATAGCCCTAAGTGCTTCCAAAAAGAAACTGGAGAGAGCTCACATCAGCAACCTGACAGCACAACTAAAAGCCCTAGAACAAAAGGAAGCAGATATATCCAAAAAGAGTAAACGGCAAGAAATAATCAAAATTAGGGCAGAAATAGTCCAAATAGAAACAAAGAGAACCATTGAAAAAATCAGCAAAACAAAGAGTTGGTTCTTTGAGAAAATCAACAAGATTGATAAACCCCTAGCCAGACTAACTAGAGGGCAAAGAGAGAGTATCCAAATTAACAAAATCAGAAAGGAAAGTGGTGACATAACAATTGAAACTGAGGAAATTCAAGAAATCATCAGATCCTACTACAAAAACTTTTACTCCACAAAATTGGAAAACCTGGAGGAAATGGACAAATGCCTAGACAGATACAAGGTCCCAAAGTTAAACCAGGACCAAGTAAACCATTTAAATAATCCTATAACACCTAAAGAAATAGAAGAAGTCATCAAAAGCCTCCCAACCAAAAAAAGCCCAAGTCCAGACAGGTTCAGTGCAGAATTTTATCAGACATTTATTGGGGATATAACACCAATACTCGCCAAAATATTTCAAAAGATAGAATCAGATAGAATATTACCCAACTCATTTTTTGAGGCTACAATAACCCTTGTACCTAAACCACACAAAGACCCTACAAGGAAAGAGAACTTCAGACCAATCACACTTATGAACATTGATGCAAAAATACTCAACAAAATCCTTGCAAACCGAATCCAAGAACACATCAAAACAATCATTCATTATGACCAAGTAGGCTTCATCCCTGGGATGCAGGGATGGTTTCACATAAGGAAATCTATCAATGTAATCCACCATATAAACAAACTTAAAGACCAAAATCATGTGGTCATCTCACTAGACACTGAGAAAGCATTCGACAAAATCCAACACCCCTTCATGTTAAAAGTCCTGGAAAGAACAGGAATCCAAGGCCCATATTTAAACATAATAGAAGCAATATACAGCAAACCAACAGCCAACATCAAACTTAATGGCGAGACACTTGAAGCAATCCTACTAAAATCAGGGACTCGACAAGGCTGCCCACTCTCCCCCTACCTATTCAACATAGTACTGGAAGTCCTGGCTGGGGCAATTAGACAGCTAAAGGAGATCAAGGGGATACAAATCGAAAAGAAAGAGATAAAAACATCACTCTTTGCCGATGACATGATAGTGTACTTGAGTGACCCCAAAAATTCCACCAGAGAACTCTTACAGCTGATAAACAATTTCAGAAAAGTGGCTGGATACAAAATTAACTCAAACAAATCAGTAGCCTTCCTATACTCAAAGGACAAACATGTGGAGAAAGAAATTAGGGAAAAGGTACCCTTCACAATCGTCACAAAAACTATGAAATACCTTGGTGTGACTCTAACTAAGCAAGTGAAAGACCTGTATGACAAGAACTTCAAACCTCTAAAGAAAAAAATTTAGGAGTATCTCAGAAAATGGAAATATCTCCCATGCTCATGGATTGGAAAAATCAACATCTTAAAAATGGCCATCCTACCAAAAGCAATCTACAGATTCAATCAATCCCCATCAAAATCCAACCCAGTTCTTCATGGAATTGGAAAGATCAATGTGCAATATCATATGGAATAACAAAAGACCTAGAATAGCGAAATCCATCCTCAACAACAAAAAAACATCTGCGGGAATCACTATCCCTGACCTCAAGCTATATTACAAGGCAATTGTGCTGAAAACTGCATGGTACAGGTACAGAAATAGGCATGTGGATCAATGGAATATAATAGAAGATCCAGAAATGAGCCCTCATGTATAGGGTCACCTGATTTTTGACAAAGGAGCAGTAAACATTCAATGGAAAAAGGTCAGCCTATTCAACAAATGGTGCTGGTCCAACTGGCACTCAGAATGCAAAAGAATGAAAATAGACCCGTTCTTATCTCCTTGTACAAAGCTCAAGTGTAAGTGGATCAAAGATCTTCACATTAAACCAGATACACTGAAACTATTAGATGAGAAAGTAGGGAAAACCTTAGAACACATAGGCACAGGAGAAAATTTCCTGAACAAAACACCAATGGCTCAAGCTCTAAGGTCAAAGATTAACAAATGGGACTTAATGAGATTGCAAAGTTTCTGTAAGGCTAAGGCATCGTCAAGAAAACAAAACGGCAACCAACAGAATGGGAAAAGATCTTTACCAACACCACATCGGATAGAGGCCTAATATCCAAGGTGTACAAGGAACTCAAAAAGCTAGACACCAGAGAATCAAATAACCCTATTAAAAAATGGGGTACAGAGCTAAACAAAATGTTTTCAGTTGAGGAACACGGAATGGCTGAGAAACATCTGAGGAAGTGCTCCACATCCTTAGCCATCAGGGAAATGCAAATCAAAACAACCCTGATATTCTACCTCACACCAGTCAGATTGGCCAAGATCCAAAACTCAGATGACAGCAGATGCTGTCGAGGCTGCGGAGAAAGAGGAACACTTCTCCACTGTTGGTGGGGTTGCAAGCTAATACAACCACTCTGCAAATCTGTCTGGCGATACCTCAGAAAATTGGATATAGTACTACCTGAAGACCCAGCTATTCCACTTCTGGGCATATACCCCAGAGACACTTCAATACACAACAAAGATATATGCACCACAATGTTCATAGCGGCTCTATTTATAATAGCCAGAAGCTGGAAGGAACCCAGATGTCCTTCTGAATATGAATGGATACAAAAATTGTGGTACATATACACAATGGAATACTACTCAGCCACCATAAACAATGACTTAACCAAATTCTTAAGAAAATGGCTGCATCTAGAGAACATCATCCTGAGTGAGATAACCCATTCACAAAAGAACAGACATAATATGCAGTCACTGATAGTGGGATGCTAACCCCAGAGGTCTGCACTCCCCCAGAAACAACCCACAGACTGTATGAAGTCCAAGAAATAAAGAAAACAAAACAAAACAAAAAATATTTACAAAACAAGAAAACTTTCACTATTTCTATGTTATATTTTGTTTTACATGTACTTTAGCTCATTGTAACTATTAAGTTTTCAAGGCATACAATCAAACCTTGAAAAAAATCAAGTACTGACTTAAAAATATATTCATATAGTTTTATGTAAAAATTATGTTAAATCTGAAAAAAGTACTGACAAAAATTGTATAATTTTAAGCAAAAAATGTTTAAAATCTGTACATTTATCTTTGCTTTGTAAAATAATGTTGTAAAAAAAAATAAAGACTGAGATTGTCTAAGGAAAAAAAAATAACACTGAGATGCCACCTCACACCTGTCAGAATGGCTACATTCAAAAACTCAGGTGTAAGCAGATGCTGGTGAGGATGGTGGGATTGTAAGCTGGTACAACCATTCTGGAATCAGTCTGGTGGTTCCTCAGAAAATTTGACATATTACTTCCTGATGATCCAACTATACCACTCCTGGGCTTATACCCAAAAGAAGCTCCAACATCTAACAAAGACACATGAACCATCATGTTCATAGCATCCTTATTTACAATATCCTGAAGCTGGAAAGAACCCAGATGTCTTTCAACAGGAATGGATACAGAAATTGTGGTACATATACACAGTGTAGTACTACTCAGCTATTAGCAACAATGACTACATGAAATTTTTAGGCAAATGTTTGGAACTTGATGTTGTCATTCTGAGTGAAGTAACGCAGTCACAAAAGAACACTCATTATATGTACTCAGTGATAAGCGGAAACTTGCTCCAAAGGCTAAGAATACCCAAGAAAAAATTCACAGACCTTATGAATTACAAAGAGAAGGAAGGGCAGAAACTAGATGCCTCTGTTCTTCTTAGAAAGTAGAACAAAGTACTTAGGAGAGAAATAAAGGGACAAATAGAGGAGGAGGTATTGGTGAAAAGATCATTCAGAGACTGCCTCACCTGGGAATCCATCCCATAAGCAGCAACTAAAACCACATACCATTGCTGATGCCAAGTAGTGTTTACTTGCCTGATAAGGATGCTTCCCTCATCAGTGGCTCTGCAAGAGCCATATTTATACTGAGGAGGATGCTTGCAGCTAACCATCCAACTGAACACGGGAACTCAAATGGCGGAGCTAGAGAGAAGACTAAAGAAGTTAAAAGGGGTCTGAAACCCCATGGGAAGAACAAAATTATTAACCAACCAAACTCACTACAGCTTCCAGGGACTAAAACACCAACTAATGAGTTTGCATGGAGAGACCCATGGTTCCCAGTACATATGCCGCAGAGGATTTAATTCTCTGGCATTGGTGGGAGTAGAGTACTTTGTTAGAGTGAAGGCTCATTTTCCCAGTGTAGGAGAATGATAAGGCACTGGTGTGGAAGCAGGTGTTTGGGAGAGGGAGCATCTTCATGGAGACAATGGGAGGAGGACGGGAAATTTGCAAAACGGGGATAATATCTGCAATGTAAATACAGAGAATATCCAAAAAAAAAATTCAAAAAGAACTAAATAAGTAGACCCTAAAATACCAAATATATAAATTTAAAAATGGAGTATGGAGATAGAGAATTCTTAAAAGCAGAATTTCTAATGGCTGAGAAAGACTTTAAGAAATGTTTGATGCCGTTAGTCATCAGGGAATTGCAAGTCAAAATGACCTTCGGATCCCACCTAACACCAATCAGAATGGCTAAGACCCAAAACCTGAAAAGGACAGCACATAACAGTGAGAATGGAATAAGGGGGCACTCTTTCTTTGCTGGAGGGATTGCAAACTGATACAACTACTCTGAAAATCAATAGGGAGGTGTCTGAAAAAGTCAGAAATAGGTCTACCTGAAGATTTGGCTATATCACCATTAAGGATATTTCCAAAAGTTGCTCCACCATACCATAAGAAAACATTTGAACTGGTGCCTGATCACAGCAATAAAACCTTAACTGAGACAGAAGTTGGTACCAGAGACTGGGGTATTGCTGTGATAGGCCTGACCATGCTTTCCTTTGGAAGAATGTGGATTTGTAAACCTGTGGAAGGCTTTAAATGGGACCTAATGGGCTATCCTAGTAGAAATATGGAAGACTTTGTTACTGAGAGTGATTAGAAATGCACTGACTTGGATCAAGTGGTTTCAGTAGAGAATTTCAGTATGTGGCCTAGAGACAGTTTTTGTAGTATTTTGGTGAAGAATATCGCTGCTTTTTGCCTGTGTCCCAAGAGTCTGCCTCAGGTCAAGGTAAAGAGATTTAGATTAATTGTATTGAAAAAGGAAGTCTCAAAACAGACTGGTATAAATTCTGGTGTGTAGTTACTATAAAGCTCTGTTTTATGAAGAGCATTTTAACAAAAGAGCAAGTTGAGAAAAGAAAAATACAAAATATGTGGTTAGAGTATTAAAGGAACAACAGGAAGTGAAATGAAGATAAATCCAGTGTTCAAGAATTTTAAATTGAATTAAGGAAGTAATGACCCTAGGGCAACCAGTTTACTTATCTCCAGGCAACTTAGTACAAACTTTTAATCCCAGGAGTCAAAGATAAGCCAATATTTGAGTTCGAGGTCAGCCTAGAACTGAGCAAGTTCTAGATGAAGAAAAGCTTAAATCCAGGTGTGGTGGTACATACCTTTAATCCTAGGAGACTGGCATACAGATCTCTAAATTCAAGTTCAATTTACACAGCAAAATCCAGGACAGTCAAGTTTATGCAGTGAGGGAGTTAGAAAAGAGGAAGCTAGTAATACTGGAATAGAACAACAGGGCATGTTCCAGCTCCTGTAAGCAACAGTACTTGGCAGCTTCAGCCATGTGGCTCTGGCTTTATAATCAAGAGAAGGAGACTACTCGGACAATTGATGCTGCTTAGCTAGAGTTTAAAATTAATGGTGATTAGGAAGAAACCAGCATAACTGAGGCAAAATCTTCTGGGAACTGTTTTCAGAGAGCACAAAAAAAAAACATGTTCTAGAAATAACCAAGGTTGTACCTCATGCTGCAACTGTATTTGGTAATGTGTAAGAATCACCCAGGTGGTACTGGTTTTGAAGGCATGAAGGCATCATGAAGAATAGCTGTGGCTTGGGACTGTGAGAGGCTATGGAAGGTCACTGGTGAAAGTGCAGCCTCAGTTGTAGTTGACAATCCAGGACTGAAGGGGTCATGCAAAGGATTTGAAGCTTGATACTATGAAGGGAACCTATGAGAGGCTATTGGTAAAGCCTAATTGCAAAGGAAAACTCAGTATATTATAGATGCCAGTAGAATGGGATGATCACCGAGAGCAACACCAAAGGTGTAGTGGATCAAACTGAGCTTGGAGTGATACAGAGAGCAGAGCTGGAGAAGTGAAGCCAGACCTTGTAGGAGCTCAGAAGATCATGTGTGGATCCCAGACTTTGAAACAAGTAGCTATAACATTGAAATTGCCTTGGAGACCCAAAGATGTTAAAGATGCCAGATCCATGGAATACCTACCAAGTATAGCTACTAACAGGCAGTGGAACCATCTCAGCAGACAGAAGTTTGTTGCAGTTGAAATAAATAAATAAATAAATAAATAAATAAATAAATAAATAAATAAATAAATAAATAAATAAATAAATTAGAAGAAGAAAAAAAGAAAAGAAAAAGAAGTTGAAGATCTGAAGACTGATTTAACATCGGACATGGAGATGGCAGAGTTTGGAGTTTACCCAGATATTTGCTTGTCTTAATTTGGAGAGTACAGTTAAGTGATTGGATGGATTTCAGAAGAGACTTTGAACTTTGAACTTTTAATATTGTTGATACTGCTATAGACTATGGGGACTTTGGAAACTGGAGTAAGTAAATGTACTTTTTCTTATTATGCTATGTAAAGTTATGGCCCCCAAAGACTGACATGTTTGAACAAGTCTATGGGGGCTGAGGAGTGGAATGTGATGGTATGTATGCACATGCTTGGCCCAGAGAGTGGCACTATTAGAAGGTGTGGCCATGTTCTAGGTAGTGTGTCACTCTAGGAGGTGGGCTTGGAGGCCTTTTTCTTAGCTGCCTGAAAATGCTCAGTTTGTTACTGGCTTTCTTTGGATGAAGGTGTAAAACTCTCAGATCTTCCTGCACCATGTTTGCCTGAATACTGCCATTCTCTCACCTTGATGATAATGGACTGAGCCACTGAACCTATAAACAGCCTCAATGAAATGGTATTTATAAGACTTGTCTTGGTCATGTCTGTTCACAGCAATAAAACCCTAACTAAGACAAAAGGTCATGCTCCCCTACATATGCTGCTGAAACCATGGGTCCATCCATGTCTACTCTTTGGTTAGTGATTTAGTCTCTTGAAGCTCTTGGGAGGGTCTGTTTGGTTGATATTGTTGTTCTTCCCTTGGGGTTGAAAAACCCTTTCAGGTCCTTCAGTCCTTTTTTATAACTCCACAATTGGGGACCCCATTCTTATTCCAATTGTTGTTTGAGAGCATCTGACTCTGTTTCTCAGGTTCTGGCAGAGCCTTTCAAAAGAAAGCTATGTCAGAAACCTGTCATCATGTCATTGTGGGCATGCACCACAGTGTCTGTGTTTAGTGGCATTATATGAGATGGTTACCCCAGTCTATGGATGACCTTTCTTTTTCTCTGTATTTCCTTCTGTGAATATTTTGCTCCCATTTTAAAGAATGAATGAAGCATATCCTCTTTGATCTTCCAACTTCTTGAGCGTCATGTGGTCTGTGGATTGTATCTTGTGTAATCTGAACTTTTGGGCTAATATCCACTTAACAGTGACAGCATACCATGTGTGTTCTTTTGTGATTGGGTTACCTCACACAGGATGCTATTTTCTAGTTCCATCCATTTGCCTAAGATTTTCATAAAGTAATTGTTTTTAATAGCTGGGCAGTATTTCATTATGTAAATGTACCATATTTTCTGCATCAATTCCTCTGTTGAAGGAAATCTAGGTATAAAATGAACCCAGATACCTATGGTCACTTGATCTTTGACAAAGGTTCTAAAATTATCCAATGGGAAAAAATACAGCATTTCAACAAATGGTCCTGGTTCAACTGGAGATCAGCATGCAGAAGAATGCAAATCAATTCATTTTTATCACCTACAAAGCTTAAATATAAGTGGATCTGGGACCTCCCCACAAAATCAGGTACACTGAAACTTATAGAAGAGAACTGGGGATGAGCCAAGAATATACAGGCTCAGGGAAAGTGTCCTGAACAGAGCACCAATGGCTTATGCCCTAAGAATTGACAAATGGGACCTCAAAAAAAGATACAAAGCTTCTGCAAGGTAAAGAACATTGTCTATAGGACAAAATTGCAACCAACAGATTGGAAAAAGATCTTTACCAATCCTACACCCTATAGAGTGCTAATATCCAATATATACAAAGATCTCAAGAGATTAGACACAAGATAAGTGAATAACCCTTTTATAAATGGCATACATATAAGGCAGTCTCTGCAGATCTTTTCTTCAATCCCTGCTCCTCTAATTGACCTTGTATTTAATCCCCTATTTTGATCTTTCTTCCAAGAAGGACTGAGGCATTCACATTTTGGTCTTTCTTCACCTTGAGCTTCATATGTTCTGTGGTTTCTTGGGTATTCCAAGTTTTTAATTTATTTTTTTTGAGGATGGTTTAGTATCTGTTCATAACTAAGTGCATACCATGAATACTCTTTTGTGACTGAGTTACATGACTCAGGATGATGGCTTCAAGTTCCTTCCATTTGCCTAGGAATTTCATTAACTCATTGTTTTTGATAGCTGAGTAATACTCCAATGTATATGTACCACAGCCACCAAACACAGCACTCTTGCTGATGCCTAGAAGTGTTTACTGGCAGGAACTAGATATGGATGTTTCCTCAGAGGCTGTCCCAGAGTTATATAGATACAGAGAATACTTGCAGCTAAACAACGACTGAACTCGGGACCTCAATGAAAAGCTTGAGAAAGGTCTGAAAGAGCCAAAAGGGTTTATAACCTCATGGAAAGAAAAACATCATCAACTACCAAGGCACGGAGGTGGAGATGGTGATTGGGAGAGGGAACACCTTCATGGAAGCAAATTGAGGTGGAGGAGGGAGGGATGTAGAAGGAGGAAAGGTTATAACATTTGAAGTATAAATACAGAGAATATTCAATAAAATTGATAAATGGAAGAAAGAAAAATAAATCATATAAAGATGATTATATATAAAAAAATGACTGAACATGGGGACCCCAATGAAGGTGCTAGAGAAAGCACTGAAAGAGCTGAAAGGCGTTGCAGCCTCATGAGAAAAACAACATTATCAACCAACCAAACCCTCCAAAACTCCCATGGACTAAAGCACCAACCTTTGAACACACATTGAGAGACCTATTGATTCAGTTGAATTTGAAGCTGAAGATATCAGTGTCTGGCATCAATGTGAGAAGAGGCCTTTGGTCCAGGAAGAGAATGTTGTCCCAATGTAGGGGAATGCCAAGGCAATGGGGTGAAGAAAATGATTAGGATGGAGTGCACCTTGGTGAAGGTAAATGGAGGGATGGTAAAACAGAGCAGGCCTTGGGTGAGGAGAAAGGGATAACATCTCAAATGTAAATACAGAATATCTATTTAAAAATAAAAAGAAAAAAATGGGGTACAAAGCTAAACAAAAAATTCTCAACTGATGAATGTTAAATGGCTGAGAAACCCCTAAAGAAATGCTCAACATCCATAGTCATCAGGGAAATGCAAATCAAAACAACCCTGAGATTCCACCTCACACTAGTCAGAATGGCTAAGATTAAAAACTCAGGTGACAGCAGATGCTGTCTAACATGTAGAGAAAGAGGAATACCCCTCCATTGTTGGTGAGTTTGTAAGCTGGTAGGACCACCCAGGCAGTTCCTCAGAAAATTGGACATAGTACTACCTGAGGACTCAGCTATACCACTCCAGGGCATATACCCAAAATAAGCTTAAACATATCACAAAGACACATTTTCATATCTTCATAGCAGCCTTATTTATAATGGCTAGAAACTGGAAAGAACCCAATGTACTTCAACAGCAGAATGGATACAGAAAATGTAGTATTTTAGTTATTTAACTAATATAATAATTGTAACATCTTTGGAGGATGATACATTAGAATACAATGATGTGTTATTGACTATGTTAATAGACTTTAAACAAGTCTAATAGAGTTTTAAGTCAATAGGCTTTAAGCAATCTAGTTCAGAGGTTGCCTTTACCAGTTAAACTACACGGAAAAGTTTATGCATGACTTTTATTTGCTATTGATATTTATATTGATGGATTTTATGCATTTTAAGCAAGAGATTTTTACTATTTAGAGGTACAATTATTTGTCTTTATTTATTTTTACAAAGAACAAAAATTATAACTATAATTAATTCAACTTTTTGATCATTAACAAGGCTCCCTTTCATATTCTTCAATTGCTTTTAACTGTTTAGTATATTTGATTATTATTGTAGAATTGTAATATGATTCAGTATTATTATATACTCCTAAATATTTTAGGACTATATTAGAAAGACATAACAACAAATACTTATTAACAAATTTTTGTTCTAAAATTTTATAAATTTATAAATATTAGCTTTTTAGTAATTAGTCTTCAAGCTGATTACCTAATAACTTTGAAAATATGACATAACATTCTGGAAAGTAAAAATATATAATTATATTTTATAATTAGTTAATGTTTTCATTAATTTAAAAACTAATTATTTTTTCAACTAGAGTATATATTTTATTTTATTTTATTTAGATCATTTAAAATGAGTAAATTTATTTGAAAATTAAATTTTTCTTCTTGCTTCTATAATGATAGCTTTTCTTTTTTTATTGAACAACTTTATTTTAAAAAACAAAGATAAATGTACAGATTTTAAGCATTGTTGCATACAAGTATATGAATACATTTTTGTCAGCACTTGTTTTTTTTTTAAAGGTTTGATAGTGTACATTAAGATCTTACTAGTTACAATGAGCATAAAGTACATGTAAAACAAGATGTGATCTGAATTTAGTCAAAGTTTTCTTGGTGTGTAAAGATTAATCATAATGGTTTTTCATTTTCTTTCTTTCTTTTTTTTCTTAAACTTCATATAGTCTGTGAATTATTTCTGGGGTGTGCAGAAGTTTCTGGGGTTAGTATCCAATTATCAGTGACTGCATATTATGTCTGTTCTTTTGTGACTGAGTTACCTCACTCAGGATGATATTCTCTAGATGCATCCATTTTCTTAAGAATTTTATAAAGTCGTTTTTTCTGATAGCCCAGTAGTAATCCATTGTATAAATATAGCACAAATTTTGTATCCAGTCATCTACTGAAGGACATCTTTGTTCTTCCCAGCTTCTGGCTATTATAAATAGGGTTGCTATGAACATTGTGGTACATGTGTTTTTGTTGTATGTTGGAGCTTCTCTGGAGTATATGCCCAGAAATGGAATAACTGGGTCTTCAGGTAGTACTATGTCCAATTTTCTGAGGAACTGCCAGACTGATTTCCACAGTGGTTATACCATCTTACAACCCCACCAACAGTGGAGAAGTGTTCCTCTTTCTCTGCATCCTTGCCAGCATCTGCTGTCATCTGAATTTTTGATCTTGGCCAATCTGACTGGTGTGAGGTGGAATCTCGGGGTTGTTTTGATTTGCATTTCCCTGATGGCTAATGATGTCGAGCACTTCCTTAGATACTTCTCAGCCATTCTATATTCCTCAATTGAAAACTTCTGTTTAGCTCTGTACCCCATTTTTAATAGGGTTGTTTGATTCTCTGGTGTCTAACTTCTTGAGTTCTTTGTATACTTTGGATATTAGGCCTCTATCTGATGTGGGGTGGGTAAATATCTTTTCCCACTTTCTTGGCTGCCATAAACTAAATTTTTATATATTAAAATTAAAATCATAGATCAAACTGTCTTACTTGCAGTAATTTAGTCTGAAACAAATAGAAAAATAAAATTCAGGTTGGTAAATGATTTATTTTAAGATTCCAAATTAAATGGAAAAAATATATAAGACATTACGTTGTGTTCAATATATGTTCAAAAGTAGAAGCGAGAATAGAGGTTAGTACATGAAAGGCTTTGGAGAGAGCAATGGGAAGTGAGATATATTGTAATTATATTACAATATCAAATGTTTTTATCTGATTCATATTTTTAAGATTGTTAAAACCTAAGACACTAATACTGACTCTGTAATGCCAGTATAATTAGATAAAACTGAAAGTAAATTTATAAATTATATTGCAAAATCATTGCCAAAACTATTAAGAAACAATGTAAGGCATAGTAATATACACTGGTGATTCTAATTCTATGGGCTGGGACAGGAGAATCAGGAGCCTAATTTAAATATCCAAAGCAAAAGCAACAAAAAATTGCAAAATTAACATAATGCACAGAAAAACAAATTACCAAACAAGTATAATAATAATTAAAATGTATTTAGGTACTAAGAAATATATTAGCATAATTCATTTCATTTATATGATAGCCTGAAATTTATTAAGCTCATAACCAAATATATTCTAAATTTTTATTTTTATTTAATAAAATTAAAGTCTTCAAATACCAATATAATAAAACATAACCACAGATAATGTTGGAATAGTTTAATAAGTTACTTCAGGGCCAGCAAGACAAATAAGTATATTTATAACTCACATTGTCTAATAATTTACTAGAAAGTCAGTAAAATTGCAATAATGAAGCAATAATGTAAAGATTTAAGTTCATTTAGTATTAAAAACCATTACATGTATACATATATTACTCATGTAATACTGTATACTGTATACTCAGTGACAATGAGGTGACAACCCTCATTCCTTCAGGATAGATGAAAGAAACATAGGCATCTTTGTTTACAGCCAGCAAAGTTCATTGAATCTGCAATTAGAATAATCCTTTTCACAGCGTTATTCTACAAAACCATGGGTATGCAACCTCTTTGGATCTTCTAGTGTTTTCTCAAATTTATTCTTTAGCATGTTAATATTTTCATTGTTGATGTTGTTACCTTCTTCTTTATCTTTAAGCTTATGGTGTGTGTTTATTTGTTTGTATTTTTTACTATTATGAATAAAATATTACTTTTTTTACTTTTCTCAGTTTATTTGTTACTGGTATATAAAATGTCTACAGACCATGGATGAAGGAAGAAGTCAAGAGATCCATCTCCATACCCTTTTCTACTCCTAGTTCATGATCGTTTATGTCCAACAGTTTACAATAAAGAGTTCCCAACCAAAAGTCACAGAGAACATCCTGATAAAATTTACTGGCTCACTTCCTTCTCCAGCTCTATGTCTGCCTGGATGCTCCCATGCTTCTTGCCATGATGATAATGGACTGAATTTCTGAAATGTAAGTTAGCCTCAATTAAATGTTGTCCTTCAGTACCTTACAAGAGTTGCATTCATCATGGGGTCTCTTCACAGAAATGAAAACCCTAACTATTACACTATATGCAATTATTCCTTATCATGTTTACACCTTCCTATGTTACTCACCATACTTAGTAATTTGTATCCTATTCTGCTTTCTTCTTCATACTGCTGGAATTCAGTTGACATTTTTCTGACCTCTGGTGAACTCTTACTATTTTTATACTTACTATATGTACTATAATTTAAATCTACATATATAGTGTGAAAGCAACATCCACATTAAAAAAAAATGGGAAATCTGTCTTTCTATGTCTATATTACCTAAATTAAATGTTCACAAAATACTTGAATATAGGGATATATCAAAATTATGCACCATAATCAAATTGGCTTTATCATAGAAATATAATAATGATTCAACCTATATTTCAATAAATATAATTAATCATAAACATATTCTCAAAGACAAAATAATCAAATGATCACCTGAATAGATGATGATGAAGCCAAAAAAAACATCAACATACTTTTATGATAAAAGTCCTACAAAAAAGGAACTAAAGGGAATCTACCCCAACATAATATGTGACAAAATTGCTTCCGAAATCAACATGCATGGAGCAAGCCTTAAAGTACAGACGCTGAAATCAGAAAAATGTCATGGATATCTGCTACCTCCATTTCTCTCTAATGTATTCTTCCATGCAGTAGCTAGAGCTAGAATAAGGGAAATTAGAGGAATACAAACAAGAAAAGAAGATGTGATTTTTCACACAAGTGAACCAAAAAACCTGTCTTTAGGGATAATTAAACATTTTCACAATAAATTTAGGAACTGTTCTACACACCAAAACATATAAACATGTTCTATGTCTGTGAATCACATTTCTTATGTCACAGTCATACCTTTCCTTTTACTTCATTAATTAAGAAGACCAATATGATGTGTGTATGTGTATGTGTGTGTGTGTGCCTGTACGTGTGCGTGTGTCTATGTGCATGTGTGTGTGTATCATCTGATATTTCCTTCTTATTACATGGGTTATACACAGTAATAATCTCAATATAATCTCTAGTTTTGTATTATGCAACATATTTTACATTCTTGCTTTTTATACCCACTACAAGTTAAGATTGATCATGGCAGATGTCTCTTTGTTTTTTGTTTTGTTTTGTTTTGTTTTTCCACTTTGAATTGCATACAGTGGCAAAAACTGTCAGAATACAATACAGTTAATATTTCTCAGTTAAATTATTACACATAATAAATTTCCTTAATCACAAAGAAAAAGATAGATGCTCATTACGGCTTAACTTGTTCAGGATCACATAAACATATAGTAATAGAGTTATAATTTAAATCCAACTCCATGTTAACATATAATTAATGTTTCACTTTTAAAGGAATATCTGTCCCAAGCAACATTTTTTTCTTCGTATTGAATCTCCCCATTTCAATAGTGATTATAATCGTTGAAGGGATTATGTGGACTTCCATACTCCACAGTACTACTGTTACTGTATGGCAAAGTGCTACTCAATTAACTTTTTAATATATCATATTATAATGAAATTGTATATATATATATGTGTGTGTGTGTGTGTGTGTGTGTGTGTGTGTGTGTGTGTATGATTTCAAAATCTGCTTTAAATAAAGCATCCACTAACCAAACAAAATCCCCGTGTCTATAACTGTTAACACAACAGAAATAAAATGTGCTTTCTGCTCATTATTCCGTCCTGCCAGAAGCTCTTTACTGATGCTCCTTTACTTTGCACTTACAACACACTAAAATTGTTGAAAGAAAACAGAAGAACAGATGTAAAGGAGCTGGAGTTTATCCATAGAATTCTAAGTGGCACACAGCTTCTTTGTAACAGCAAATAAAAGCTTGAAATCATTAAGATGCCTTCAAAGGAAGACAAAGAACTCAACCAACATTTGGATTCCCTACAAACCACTTCATCTTTGTCACAATTTAATTTAAAACATTTTTGGCATTCAATTATTCACTGTAGACAGACTCAGAATCATATCATCTGCTGTCAAAGCTAAATTACCAAATAGAGATGCATAAACCTGAGTGTTCCCTTCATAAGATAGCACATAATGATAAAAATTCTTCTTATAGGCATCATGTACTATATACACTAAGACAGTTTCCAAGTAAGGATAGATCTCAAGCTATTTGTGTAACATAAAAGTAACTTGCAAAGTAGCATTGACATTTGTAGTAATCATTTTAATTGGGTCTAAGCTTAATTTAATAAATTGAATTGTGTTATTTTTACTAGAGTCAGCTGTTTATTAACATTCCTTCAAACTAGCTTATCTATTTACAATTTATCTTGTTGACATATTTAATGAATATTCAAATTTGATGGATTAAAATAGATTAACTATGAAATATAGTCAAACTAACAAATCTCAGAGGCAATGTTTTGATGGAATCTGTATTAACCACAAGTGGCTTTTACACCTCATAAAAGGATCATGTCTCAGAAGGATGTTTCTCAAACTGTTGATTCCAAATGAAAATCTTTAACCCTTCATTTTACCTTATATTCTACCTGTCATTGAATTCAGTATAAACTGTAAGATAGACTGTCCTTTGTAATCTTTGAGCAGTCTAATAAAAACATCATTGACTCTTGGATATATCTTAATTACACTGGAAAATGTCATCTGTCAGCATAAAAAAATGATAGTTGGTTTGAACACAATTTATTTTCTTCATGGCAACATGCCTGTTTCATCATGAAGGTCAAACTTTTAGCCCAAGCATTTTTCCCCCACCATTCTCCACTAATTACAAACTGTAAGATGGCTTTTTGGTAAATATATATTCATTATACAAATTATAAGCTTCATTTGAAATTTTAAAGATCTATCTTTATTTCTGTGCATCTTCCTCTCCCTCTCCTTCTCCCTCTCCCTCCCTCCCTCCCTCCCTCCCCCCCCCCTCTCTGTGTGTGTGTGTGTGTGTGTGTGTGTGTTTATGTGTCTGTTTGGGTACATGAATCTGCCTGTGTTATGAAGTACATATGGAGGCCAGAATAGGGCATTCAGTTCTCTGAAAATGGATGGATCTTCAGTGGATAATGAGCCAAATGATACTGGGAATTGATCTCATTTTTGGCAGAAGTATCTTGTTCCTTTGAGTTTTTAAAGCATCACATAAGTGAGCACTTGGCATCATTTTTCAGAGGTTTAGGAGGTATGTTCTCTTGAAAGGACTTATGTCACTGGTGGTGGTCTGTAAGAGACCTTGAATAATCTCCAGTTGTTTTCTCTACTCTGTGATTATAGTTGAAGATGTGAGAGCTCTGCTCACTATGACAGCTGCTATCCTTGCTACCATGCCTGCTCTTCCTCCGCCATTTTGAACTCTTACATTTCTGGCACCATAAGCCTAAGTAAAAATCTTCTTTTATAAATTGCTTTGTACATGTGGTTTTATCAGACCAATGGCAAAATAACTAAACCGTGTATCCAGTGCTTTAAACCATGAGCCACTTCTAAGGACCTGTTTCTGTGAGTTTATTGCATACCTAGAGTACAATGAAGCTGTCATTGTCCTGTCTTTTATTTCCTGTTCCCTAATGTTGGTCTTTGTATTAGTTCCTCTGCTACTTACATGTGCTTCTTTATTTTTTGTTTAAAGTAGACTAGTCCTGATGAGGAAAATACAAGATATTTGTCTTTCTGCATCTTCTCTACTTTGGTTAATGTGATGATCTTGTTCCACACAACTGTTAGAGGGAGAGTGTTATCTTTAATGTTCGTCTCCACTTCCTCACTGAAATATAATGCAATTCTCTTTTCCCTTTCTAGACATGATAAGTGAATTTTGATATTATATTCTGAGTATTTTTAAGCTATGGAGTACTTCATTTAAAATCCATCAGTGAAGTTGACAGTGAAGTGGACAGGTCTCTGACAAACCATTTATATTTAAATGGTTAGTTAGTAACTCTGTGAGAGTACTCATTACCACATACAAGTTTCCAGATCAAACCACAACTGTTTCTGATGAAATATAAACTTCCCTGTGAAAGCAGCACATCTGTGACATTTAATATTCTTCTTCTTTCTCACCATCACCTTCAACAGAACCCACACCAACCTCCTCAATATCTTTCTCTAGGGCAAGCATGTCCTCACAAGCCTCAGAGATCTCCCGCTCCTCCATGCCCTCATCCATATATCAGTGCACAAAGGCATGGCTTGTATACACCGGATCAAACTTATGATCTAGGTGAGCCCTGGCCTCAGCTATGGATGTGGTGTTGCTCAGCATGAACACAGCTCTCTGGGTCATGGCCAGGTCACTACCAAGTACCACAATGAGAATCTGGTAATGCCATTTTTAAAGCCAGTGGACCAGCAGTCCACAAACTGAATGGTATGCTTGGTCTTGAAAGTACCATAGCAACATTCATATCTTTGGGTACCACATCATCACAGTACAGTAGGCAGCAAGCCATATGTTTACTATGGCAAGGGTCACATTTCACTATCTTGTTGGCTGGCTGTAAGCAGATATTGACAATCTCTTCTACAGAAAGCTGCTCATGGTAGGCTTTCTTAGCAAAGATGACAAGGGAATAGTAGCCAGAGAAGAGGGGATTCCAGGGTAGAGTAACAGGTTAGTCTGGACTTCTACCAGATCCACATTCAGAGCCCTACCCTATCTGAGAAAATCAGTGATGGAATGCAGAACCAGGCCTGTCAACATGTTTAGATTGGTGTAGGTTTGGTGCTCAGTGTTGAGGTTTTGATGACAGATGTCATAGGTAACATCTGTCTACCATGAAAGTACATCCAAAGTGCTCCAGGGTTTTATGGTTGCTGAGGATGGAATTGTAGGGCTCAGATTCAGAGGTGAAAACATGGAGGGGTATATACATGGAGAATTTCAGGATGGACTTCTTTCTCTGAATGACAGAGAGCTGCTTCATCTGCAGGGAGATGAACTTAGAGACAGTTTCACTGCCAAAGTTGTGAAAAACCAAGAAGCATTGCAAATTCTGTCCAAGACAAGGGCAAAGATCTCCTTGACAATGTTATAGGGGCCACAGGCATAATTATTGGAAGCATCTTCCAAGCCTGTGATCGCTGCTGAGGCTGGAAGAGCTGGCACTAGTACCAGTGTGAACTTCTTCAATAACTGTGGCTTCCAGGGCTCTAAACAGTGCCAGTAGCACATGCTTGCCAGCTCCTGTTTCACTGAAGAAGGTATTGAAGGAATCCTTTGTCACTTGGCACTGGCCATCAGGCTGGATGCCATGTGCCAGATAGCAGAGCTCCAAGCAGGCATTGCCAATTTGTACAGCAGGCTGGCCAAATTGTAGGGAGGTACACTTATGCATGGTTGCAGTTTCACAGCTGCTGGTATGTGGTGAGTAGGAGGTGTTGCTTCTTACAGCATGACTCTCAGGTGGTGGGTGTAAAAGAACTTCCCATATTTAGTATCAATGAAAATGACTAATGCATAAGTAGTGTGGCTACCAGATACTAAGCAGTGACCTTCAAATAATATATATATATATATGTATATATATACACATAATATTCAATGAATTCAAGACATTGTATTTATGCATTTATAAATTGTTACATTTATATATACATATATGTACATACATACATACATACATGAGTTACATAGATGAGTTGAAGAAAAGAAAAAAAATCCCTGAATTTTAGAAGAAGTCAAACATGGCAGGGGTTCGAAGGAGAAACCTAAAAGGGGGAAATAAGATAATTCTATCTTAAGACATTTTTAAATTAAAATAAAATTATTTATTATCCTAAAATGCTAAAGAATGTTCCAAGAAGGTATACAATTAAATAGATATGGCTGAAGATATATATGTAATTGAATTCATTAATTCAAATATCACATAACAAATATCAAATAACATAACACTCTTCTGTTTCTGTTTAATATAATGTGTGGTCACTCTAATTTGTCAACTACCTAAAGCCTAACTGCATTCACTTTTATAGCAACACCCAACTCAGCAACCACCAAGAGAGATGCTGATATCTCCGCATTGTTCAGTCTCAGGTGTGCTCCATTTCCTGAGATTCAGTGTTAGTCGCTAACACAGTCACTCACTACTGTGTGAAATGAAGTGACTCAAAAGAAAATGCTGCTCCCGCTGTAATTTGGGTGTGATTTCAGTCTGACCCTCAAGGTTTCGAGGTTTAATTCAGTCAAATTAGAAATGCAGGTGTCTGTGTTGGTCAGTCATTCCTTTTCAGAGCATATATTCAGACCCAGTTTCAATTATGTTTGCCAAATCTTCCTATGCTCTTTCCTGTGTTTTTTTTTCCCTATTACTTAGAGCAAGGGCACACAGTTCCTATCTGATTACATGCAAGTATTTCATTTAGCATTGGTTACTTTAGCCTTGCTTTCTCCCAATACATTTAGAAAAACCTATAAATCAATTGCAATGAACATGTAATGAAGATCTGATCATGTCACTCCAGTATTTACAGCATCATGTTGAAAACTTAAAGTCCACTGAATAAGCATTTTTTCTATTGAGTTCATTGTGACTTCCACTTACCTAGTTTTCATCCATACTTTACAACTTAAGCATAGTTTACTATGATGTGAAATTTTTATAGGTTATTCATTTTAGTCCCAGAAAATTGAGTGGTATTCTGAAATTTCCACAGGGAAATATCAGTTCTCGACTGCAGTTCTGCTGTGACAAATCCCCACAAATAAGCTGCTTAAAGCACTATATTGTCTTGCTATTCTGCAGTTCAATGGCTTTGTTTTGGTAAAAGCAAAGAGTTGACAGGCTACAGCTCTTTCAGAGGCTCCAAGTATAGATATATGTAGACAGGTCAACATATCTTCAGATTGTAAAACAGAAACAGGAGACACACAAAGGCCTATTAACTCTTTATCTTAACAATTTATGTTTTTAATTATACTTCCAAAGGAGAGTTACCAAGACTGTTGAATTATCTATTTATATATAGTTTTTAATGTTAAACTATAATTTGCATAGTTCAAGAACATTCAATTATTTATAACATTTTCAGTATATTGCTTAAAATTTGTCATGACCATCACATCCTATTATAGTCTTTATCATCCCAGTATGACAATGATTATGTGGAAAAAAATGGAGCACAGTATCTCAAAAATTATTCCATGTTTGGTTGATATCCCTGAAAAGGTTGCCCTTTTCTAAAGAGAAATAAATAGACAAGGAATGGATAGGAAGGGGAAGAAGAATGAAGGAAAGAGGGACTTGAACCTGTAATCAGGATGTAATATAAGATAAAGAAGAATAATCTTTTAATTTTTATTTTAATCAAAAAACTAAAAGACACAGTGTTTGTTCATTCAGTGGTTTTCATGTGAAGTTAATGTGTTCTCCAAACCTCCATGTGCTAACATGTCATTCTTTTGGTCATACATTAAGATGAAAACTTATATGGTGATAAAAGTTGAAGAGAGATACTTTGAGAGGCAGTTAGAATTCTACAGTCTTTGTGAGAAAAGCCTCAGTGGTTGCATCCTAGTGTCTTTAAAATATAGCAAAGGGCTGAGAAATGATGTGCAGTTATACATATCCTCTGCCTCTAACCTACTGGTACTCTGAGCAGGGATGGTATTCAGCAAGAAGTTATCAGCAGCTCTTAATCTCAGCATTGCACTTGCAGAACTGTGAGCCAAATATATATGTGGTAGGAAATTGAGCCATTAACAAGTAATAAGACTCTTATCACATATTCTAAATCCAATGCTTAGTAAAGACTTCTTGAAGGTTGCAACACCTTTTTGCCAAATCTGTTTTAATTTCTCAAATTGCAAAATGTTTCATTATTGAATAATTTTTGAAAACACTTACTTTTCATAAAGAAGGGGGAAGAAAAGAATAACAGGAGGGATGGACCAGGGTGGGAGAAAGGAAAGGTGGGTAAAAAGGAGACAATATCCTCTATATGGGGAGACAGGAGGGAAGCCCAAATTACCAGGAGAATAAATGGAAATATGCAACTGCAGGGGGTGGGGTGTATAAATCCCTGAAACCTGGGGTCTGAAAGGCATCTAGGCCTCAATTGAGATGACATTAGACAAAATGCTCAACAGTGAGTAGATGTAATCTGAAGAGACAGGGCCTCCACTGAAGGGATGGGACAACTAATCTACCTTCAGAAAACAATTGTTTTTCACTAACAGAAATTTATGGGCAATAAATGGAGCAGGGACTGAAGAAAAGGCTGTTCAGTGACCAGTCCATCTTAGATTGACCCCATGTGCCAGCACTAAATCTTGACACTATCACTAATGCCCTATTGTGCTTGCAGATAGGAGCATAACATGGCTGTTCTCTGAGAGGCTCTAACAGAAGCTGACTGATACAGATGCAGATTTTTACAGCCAAGCACTGGACTGAAGACAGAGACTCCTATGGAAGAGTTATGAAAATGATTGAAGGAGAAGAAGAGGATGGTAGACACACAGGAAGAACAATAAAATCAACTAGTCCATCCCCCTCACAGCTCCCAGAGTCTGAGCCCCCACGCAAAGATCACAGATGGACTTGTCTGTGGCCCTTGGCACAAACAAAGAACAGGACTGCCTTGTCTAGCTTCAGAGAAAGTGGATGTGCCTATTCCTGTAGAAACTTGATACCCCATGGAAAAGAATGCTGGGGGTGAGAAGTTGGGATAAGTGGTTGGGAGAGCACATTCCAGAGCCAAAGTGGAAGGGGATGGGGTGAAGAACTTTGGGAAGGGAGATCTGGAAAGGTGACAACATTAGGAAGGTAACTAAATTAAATGATTTATTAAACAAAGTTGAAACACTATTTTATGGTAATGGTCACAACAATGATAATAGAAAATAGGGTAAAATGGAAGCAAATTAAATTGGAAAAAAATGATTCTTGATCTCCTCTCATAATTTCCACATGAGATTAAAAATACCATAATGAGGGAGATGGCTGGAGATGGAAGTGAGTCACACCGTCTACATGACAGGGAGATGTTGGCAACTTGTCTATTCTCAACAATCAACCAGTATGTCCACTCAAGATTTAGAGAAGAAATTATGTGACTTGCATAATCTTCCAACATCTCTAGTAAATTATGCATTATGGGTATGTACAATATTATAAATCAGATAGGTAAAAGTATATTTTGAAAGTTATAACCTAGTTACATGATTAAATTTTTTCCTCAAGCAATGTATGAGTGTTGAAATATTACAAAATGGCTGTTTTAAAGGTTAAAGCAATGAAACTAACAAGTTAGAGAACAATTGTACCTGTTTATCCTGAACGTTATAGGTCTGGTCCTACCCAAAGCCTTGAAAGTTATTTTGCCTCATAATCCAGAAATCATTTGCAAAGCTTAAAATTTAAATTCTGGTTTATAGTTCACATCAAAAGCTTTGAAACTTCCCCCAAATGCATATATAATAAGAAAGAACTGAATGCATATATAAATATTAGCATCACCCATTCATTATGAGAATTCTACATGTGTATGTGCTAAATAGAAATAATTTCTGTAGCAGGGATAAGGTACACCGATTGGAAAAAATGCTTTTTTTTCAGTTGAAAGTCATATTTGAGATGATATTTATAAATAGAAGATGGGTTTAATAATTTTTAGGGGCCAGTACCTGCTGATAAGGAACAGAACAGGTCAGCTTGACAGTTAGACTTTCTTCTTAACAGTGGAAAAAAGAAATGAAAATGGAGTTGGTGGTAATTGGATCTGTGGTAGCAATTGACAGTAACTGAGAGTTCTGAGTATTTCAAAGAAAGGCCTTGGCACTGGTGCTAACCTTTCAAAATGAATCCAAAAGAATGCCATGCTTAGCAGTTCACTAACTACAAAACTCATAATGACCTTGTTTTAATTCTCACTTATGAATAATAAATATTTAGACAAAATCAAGTGCTGCATGTATAAATATTTTAACATCTCTATGTTGTGATTATATCTCTATTTTTAATTTATACTTTCATTCAGAAACGTCTAATTCTTGACAGTCAGCTTTCATTACTACTTTTTTGTGACTTCTAAGCTTCATATGATTCGTAATCTAAATCAACCTAGAGAGTATTAAGCAAGTTACACTAACTTCAATATACCTCTGTTTCCCCAATAAGAAATAAAATTAAGCATGAAACCAATATCAGCACTAGTATCTTATGACTGTAAATGTATTGCATACTTGAAGAATTTAGTCCCTTCCAAAACTTCACTCTCTCTGTGAGACTCTTTTCTGAGAATCATTATTTTAATGTATAGCCTCAATACAAGCAAACAGTTTTATGTTGGATGATATAATTCATAGACTCATAATTGATCACAATATTAAATTGTAATTTTCTATCAATACAATAAGATATTAATCATTTCATAGGTGATGGACGGTATAAATATTCAAGTTCAGTTTATATTCACAAAGAAGCATTTCATGAAGCCTTTCATGAATTATATAGAACAGAGCTATGAAAACAAAATGTCATCCACATGCAATATATTATGTTTAAAATCACTATGACAAATTACATTAAAATATGAAACTGATTTTACATTGTGGATGTGACTAGCAAATCTGTGCATTAATATCATATCTGCTTCCTCAGGGAATAGATTTTAAAATTTAGGCCTTTTCCTCTATAAGTTGTGCCTAGGACAGCCTGCCCCATTCTTTCTATTTATCTGAACACTATTCATTTATGAAACACTGAATAATTAGATAACTTCTCTGTAAATATGCTTCAAAATAAAAGAAATATCCCTTGTACTATAGGAATTAGTATGTTCGCAAAAACTATGCCTGATTTTTTTTTTTTTTTTATTTTTTGGTGGGTGGGATGGTGAATGTTTCATTCATCACTGCAATGCCTCCTTTTAAAACATTAGCGTACATGAACCCCGAACTGAAAAATGTTTGAAGGAAAAAAATATCACAGAAGATCACTAGGTCTATGTCAGATTAAATATATTCTTTTTCATTTGCTAAGTTTTTCATTGTGGGATTTAGGCACGCAAAACAGAGTATCTAAAAATGTCTTTTAAACAACCTAAATTCCACAAAATTCAGAGCTAATGAAAGGATTTACTTCATTACCACATGTATATGCACATTCTAGATATAGAAAAATAAGCAGAAATTCATATGGTAATATTCCAAGTCTTTATTACCAACTAAGAATAATTTAAATAAACAATCATGAAATGTGCTAAAAGGAGGGCTCCAGACAGGCGTCATATAAGAACAGGCAGAAATGTAAGCAAAAATTATGATTTACAGGGCTCAACGAATTAAAATCTATGAACATAAATTTAAGGATAGAAAAAAAATTAATCAAAAGAGAACTCCCAAATATGTTGAAAAAAAGTACAGAAGGAGTTGTATTTGTGAAAACAATTGAAAATTATAAAACCCTGTAAAGTGTTTATATGAATTCCAGCATTACCTAACATCCTAAGTGCTGGTTTTGGCACAAAATGCAAAACTGATAGAAATGGGAAATGAACCATTTGTAGTTCTAGCCATACTGATGATTTGGTTAAATTCTTCAAGTATATAAACCCACACTTAGTTTTCACTGACATTTAACACTAATTATTTAAATTATAGTGGAAAGCCTCCATATGGAAACTAGACTCCTTTTCTCCATTTCTCTTACATTTTAAAAGCAGATAAGAACAAAAATATATTTCCCAATATTAGAAAATCCATTAAGTAAGTGAGTAAGTAAATAAATAAATAAATAAATAAATCGCTTTAAAAAATAAGAACAAATCAAGAGTCAGGCTTGGAGGCTTAAGCTTTAATACTAGCATATAGTAGTTAGATGCACTTGGATCTCTGTGAGTTCTAATCCTTGGTCTGAAAGTGAGTTTTAAAGCAGCTATGGCTGCATAGTGAGATCCTGTCTCAAGTAACTTCTATTGAAGAAGAAATAAATACCTGTAACAACATAGTTTTGAATCACATGATACTTTTATTCAATCAAGGTATTTTTCAAACTTAGTTATGCATATAGCTATTCTGTTTTCTTGATATTTTTATATAAAAATTGAAAAGGGTTAATATTCTACTTCAATTCATTACCTCATATTGGTGTCTTAGGCAAGGGATTTCAATATAATCAAATGTGAGTCTTTACTTAGGATTCCTAGAATGTGTGGGTAGCTGAAGTACAATGCATGGCCCTAACAGAGCTTCCAGATTATAAAATGGGTTGAGTATTCATAGGTATTATATTTTGATTCCACATATGCACAACCTAGTTTGGAATGTTTCTGAAATTTTTATTGGATCTTTTATGTATCTACATTTCAAATGTTATCACTTTCCCAGTTACCCCCTCTCCCATATCTAGGCCCCCTGTCTTTATGAGGATCTTCACACTTCCATCCACCTACTTGCAACTCAACACACAGTCATTCCCCTACAATGAGTAATCAAGGCTTTATTGGACCAAGGCTTCTCCTCTGATTGATGCTAGGCAGCACTATCCTCTGCTACATGTGTGGCTAAACCATGGTTTCTTTCATATGTTCTCTGTGTTTGTTGGTTTAGTCCCTAGAAGCTCTTGGGGAATCTGGTTAGTTGATATTGTTCTTCCTATGAGGTTGAGAACCCTTTCAGCTCCATCATTTCTCTCTGTAACTCATTCATTGGGGTCCCTATGCTCAGTCTGATAGTTAGCTGCAAGCATCCTCCTCTGTATCAGTATGGCTCTGGCAGAGCCTCTGTGGAGACACCCATATCAGGCTCCTGTAAGCAATCACTTCTTGGCATCAGCAATAGTGACTGTGTTTGGTGAATGCATATGGGATGTATCTCCATTGTGAGTCACTGTGTAGTGGCTGGGAACTGAGCTCAGGACCACTGGAGGAGCAGTCAGTGCTCTTAACCACTGAGCCTACTCTCCATGCCCCTGTAATTATTTTAATTTTATAAAGGGATTATTAAAACCACCATGTTTTTACAGAAAATATATAACTAGAAAAATAGTTCATAATATTTATTCAATGGTAATTCATAATATTTATTCAAAAGTAACCTGGCTGTGTTAATTAGAAAGTGCTTAAATACAGCAATGGTAAAAGATCAAAGTCAGACATTTATTACCCCTTGTAATAATTGTTTTTGTACTTTAGCTTAAACAGTTTTCTATAGAATATTTCATCTTAAAAAAATGTATACATATTTACTAGGTTTGAGTTGTCAAAATTTCCTTCATAGTTTCTGTGATTTGTATTATTCTTAGTAAGGGTTTTTTTCTTAGAAAAAATTAACTAATGATTTTTTCTTTTAAAAATAAATAATAAATGTAATTAGAATGGGATGTAATTCATAATTATATTGTTATATGATCTACCCAAACTCAGGATTTCTGACCAATAGTACATTTCAAGCATGAATTGTCATAGACAATCCAATAGTTCTCCAATTATTTCAGCTAATTTTTAGTTTTGTTTATTTCAGTTGACGTAGTAGATCAGTTAATGTTGGACTAAGGTGAATGTTATATCTGACAAAGGGCTTGATATCAGGTCTGTACTCCAGAGAAAGTGTAAATCTTTTAAGCGTCATTGTGTTTTTATGTTTCGAGATGTCCGTTTGCTAGTTTTACTTTTATTAAAGCCATTATTAGCTCCACTGTAATTATTGTCTGAAAACTATAACACTCAACTATCATTGCAAACAACCCTCAAGTGGGCAAGAAAGAGACCAATCTCAAGCCTGAACTTCTGTGAACTCTCATTGCACCCTATAGTCCCTTTAATATTTTATAGAACTATATGTAGCTGGTAAATTATTCACAGCACATTCATTCTTGAAAATCACAACTCTTTTATGTGGGTTTTGTCATAGGCTCTTAAATGTGCCCATCCACAGGAAAATTTATGCTGGATTTAGATGCATGAGATGAGCTTAGAAGTAACTGACAGTTTTCAAGCATCTTAAGCTGTTTCTTTGCATGTCTTTGCTGAGGAATAGGAAATCTACACTGTGCAATGTTTTCCCAAAGGTTATAGGAAAGCCTGCCTGGTGTGCATGCCTTAAAGGGTTTCTTCCCAATGCTGTCATTTCTTTTATCCTCAACTTTTAAATTAGAAGAAATAATTCTGGTAGCATTTTCATTGAGGTTCCTGATGTTGTAAGGCTAGGTAAGGCCCCCAGGCAAGATACACTGTAATGGATTGAAATAACGTGTCTTTGACTACAACTAAAATAACATTAGTTATAAATTTACATCTTGAATGTAGCCAATAAATTATAAGAAGATAGTTTGTGAACTAAAATTTATTAAAAATTAATAGGGGTCAAAAGGAATGATCCAAATGTAGTAAAACCACATGGGAAAATCATTTCTCAAAACAATTTTCAAGAAGAAGAAGTGATTCATCACCTGTCGGTGATGAACTAGGCTGATTGTGAAATGTTTCTTGCTCAAGTTTCATAGTAAACAATAGCACTGGGAATGGAATTTTGTTCTACTACCAGAAGGAAATACATACTGTCACCAATCTGATCTCTCTCATTTTACCACTATTACTGAAGATCAATGTCTTGTAAAACTATTTAATTTATCAAAATAAGTTATTTGTTTGTTGTGACCAGGTCTTGGCCAGATGCAGGATTTATTACAAATAATACGATTTAAGAACTAAGGTTTCTCCAGTGCTGTCAAATATTTGCCAGCATTGTTTACTGCACTCAGTATTATGGCTCAATTAATATTGGGCTAATAGGAATTTGTTATTAATTCAGTATTTACTTAGTTAGTCTCAATATTTTTAAATATGAAATTTGTATTATAAGTATCTTACCTCTTTATTTAAATATCTGAGTGCTTATTATAAATAAATATATTTACCAAATTTTTTAAGTAATGTTTTGTATTACAACTTTTTTTTTAATCATTTAATGAATGCAACCTAACTCATAATATGTGACCTAAATATAAACATTTTGCGTAGTAAATCTGCAATTTTGTTTCAAAAAATATTTTTAAAATATTTTTTTTCACATTGCAAATATTCTCTTGTTTTATGCATTTAAAAGTATCTTAAAACATTTATTATTTTTACAATATTGTGATATAAACAAAAGATATTTTTTCTTAATTGTTATTCTTTTTTTTAAACTTTATAGTCTTCCAATTGTTAATTACCACTGATCGCCATTCTGAACAGCCTTCTCTGTGAAATATTTTAGTTAGAATTCCAACAATATTAAGTAAAGTTCATCAGTAACAGCAAATTTTTTTCATAAAATAGTGTTTGCACCTTGAAAATTATTTAGCTGTTATAGTTGTTCTTTCTCAAAATTACTGTGATTTTTCTTTCTTGGTATGTAATAATTTTCAGACTAAACCTTTCTTTTATATTACACAAAGTGGCTGTTCTATGTCTGTGTTTGAAAGTAATAATGCCCTTAAGGGAAGCAGTCCTTCATTTCACACCTGGCATGATAGCAGACAAATTTATTCCAAAAAGAAAGAACCGGAAATAAGATATTCTAGAGTTCAAGAAAAGACTACATAACAAGTTTGAAGTGAGCATGTTTGTTATATGAGATAATGTCAGAAAAGGAGAACTGTTCGATTTAAATATTAATTTTGAACCATGAATCAGTTTCTTTCTAATTTACTTATGTCAAGCCAAAAAGCACTGTAACTTTATTGATTTTTTTCATCTATGTGTGCAGTGTTTCATTTGTTTTATTTATAACCTCTCACACATACTTTGGGAATTATGATGTTTCCTCTGTTAATTTCACTATGTATCTGTTTATTTTTTCTTTCCATGATCACTCCATTGATGTTAGTGAGGTGTTGAAATCTCCCACTATTATTGTGTGTGGTACAATAATGCTTTGAACTTCACTTAAGTTTTTTGTATGAATGTGGGTAGCCTTGCACGTGGAGCATAGATGTTCAGGATTAAGAGTGTATCTTGGAAGTTTTTTTCTTTTGATGAGTAAGAGCTTTCCTTTCTTATATTTTTTATAACTTTGGTTGAAAAATCATTTTACTCATTATTAACATGGCTACTCCAGCTTGTTTCCTGGGACCATTTGCTTGAAACCTTTTTTCCCCAGCCTTTAGCTTTGAGGTACTGTCAGTGTTTGTCATTGAGACAAGTTTCCTGTATCCACCAAATTGCTAGTTCCTTTTTACATATCCAGTGTGATAGTCTATTTCGTCTTATTTGGGAATTGAGTTCATTGATGTTAAGAGATAGTAAGGAATAATGATTGTTGTTTCCTGCTATTTTTGTTGTTAGAGGTAGAATTATTATGTTTTTGTGTTCTTTTTGGTTTGTTGCGAGATTATTACTTTCTTGCTTTTCCTAGGGTATCATTTCCCTCCTTGTATTGGAGTTTTTCATCTATTATCATTTGTGAGAGTGGATATTTAGACAGATATTGTATAAATTTGGCTTTTTCATGGAATATCTTGGTTTCTCTTTCTATGGTAATTGATAGTTTTACTAAATATAGTAGCCTGGGCTGGCATTTGTTCTCTATTAAGATCTGTATAACATCTGTTCAGGAAATTCTAGCTTTCATTCTCTCTGTTGAAAAGTCTGAGGTAATTATGATCTGTCTGCCATTATATGATACTTGTACTGCTTTTAATATTATTTCTTTGTTTTGTGCATTTGGGGTTTTGATTGTAAAGTGATAGAAGGAATTTCATTTCTGGTCCAATCTATTTGGAGTTCTATAGGCTTCTTTTATGTTTGTAGACATGTTTCTTAAGGTTAGAAAAGTTTTCTTCAATGATTTTGTTGAATATATTTACTGGTCCTTTAAGTTGTAAATTTTTGTTCTCTTCTACACCTATTGTCCTTAGATTTGGTCTTCTTGTTGTGTCCTTCATTTCCTGGGGGTTTGGGTTGAAGCTTTTTGGTTTTTACATTTTAGTTGACTTTTTTTTCAATGTTTTATATTTTTTTAATTTTTAATTTGATATTCTCTTCATTTATATTTCAAATATTATCACCTTACCCCAACCTCATCCACCCTCCCCCTACTATTGCCTCCATGAATGTGCTCCCTGTTATCATCTGCACATGAGATTCTCACTTCTATCTCGCATATTCTTATAGTGTCCTTCCATCTATAACGCCTGATCTCTTTTCTAGGTATTCTGTCTTCAGGGTTGTGTCCTTATCTGCTTTCTTTATTGTTTCCACTTTCTATTTTTAGATTCTGGATCATTTTGTCAATTTTTTTCACCTGTTTGGTTGTGTTTTTCTGTAGCTCTTTAAGGGATTCTTGTGTTTCTTCTTTAAAGTCTATACTTGGGACTTCAGGAGGCAGAACAGAGCCTGGCCCATCTGCCACCCTGACCAGCAGCTCCTAGAGGTTGAAATACAGGAGTAGGAGATATACACAGCCAGGGAGCAGAGAGATCTCTGCGGAGTGCACACAGAAAGCACACCCCCAGCCCTGCCCTGCTTGATCCAGTTACCAGGAACACAACTTTGGAACTTTTGTTCCCTCCCGGCGACTCTGAAACATAGAACAAGGCTCCGCCCATCTGCCACCTGGACCAGTGGAGATCCAGGGACACAGACCAGATACAAGAGAAAAGCATGAACATATCCATGACAACAAAATGGCAAGAGGAAAGCGAAAGAGTATATCCCAAGGAAACCAAGACAACCTGGCAACACCAGATCCCAGCTCTCCCATCACAGCAAACAATGGAATTCCAAACACTCCAGAAAAAGAAGACACAGACCTGAAATCATACCTCAAGATGCTGATAGAGATACTTAAACAAGAAAGAAAGGAAAAGCAAAAAGATTCAGAAGCTTTTAAAGAAGAAACAAGAAAAACACTCAAAGAACTCAAAGAACTAGAGGAAAACAGAACCAAAGAAATAAAGGAATGGAAAAAAAATTAAAACAGAGATTGACACAATAAAGAAAACGCTAAAAGAGATAACCCTAGAGTCAGAACACCAAAAAAAGAAATCAGGAGTCACAGAAGCAAGCATTTCCAATAGATTACAAGATATGGAAGAGAGAATCTCGGGGGCAGAAGACAACATTGCAAACATAGACAAAACAGCCAGAGAAGATGCAAAAAACAAAAAGCTTCTAACCCAAAATGTCCAAGAAATCCAAGACACAATGAGAAGACCAAACCTAAGGATAATAAGAATAGAAGAGGGAGAAGAGTATCAACTAAGAGGCACAGTAAATATCTTCAACAAAATCATAGAAGAAAACTTCCCTAACCTCAAGAATGACATGACCATGAGCATAAAAAAAGCCTTCAGAACTCCAAATAGGTTGGACCAGAAAAGAAATACCTCCCAAAACATAATAGTAAAAACATCAAGTGCCCAGAGTAAAGAAAGAATACTAAAAGCAGTAAGGGAAAAAGGTCAGGTAACATATAAAGGCAGACCAATCAGACTCACACCCGATTTCTCAACAGAGACTATGAAAGCTAGAAGAGCCTGGACAGACATCATGCACACCCTAAGAGAGCACAAGTGCCAGCCCAAGCTGCTATACCCAGCAAAACTATCAATCACTATAGATGGAGAGATGAAGATATTTCAAGACAAATCAAAATTTACACAATATCTGACCATAAACCCAACACTACAACGAATTACATGTGGAAAACGCAATAAAATGAGGGAAATACATCCGAGTAAAAACAACAAAATTCCTAAACAAGAAAACCAAAAGTAGAAAAAGACACAGACACAACTCAACCCACTAAAGCAATAATAGCAGGAAACAGAAACAACTATTCCTTGATATCTATTAACATAAATGGACTCAACTCTCCAAAAAAGAGACATAGGCTATCAGACTGGATACATAAACAAAATCCAGCCTTCTACTGCATACAGGAAACTCATCTCAGAGACAAAGACAGACACTATCTCAGAGTAAAAGTGTGGGAAAAAACTTTCAAGCAAACAGCCCCAAGAAGCAAGTTGGAGTGGCTATTCTAATATCGAAAAAAGTAAATTTTCAACCAAAAGTTGTCATATAAGATAAGGAAGGACACTTTTTACTCATTACTGGGGAAATCTGTCAGGAGAAATTCTCAATCTTTAACATATATGCTCAAAATAAAAAAGAACACACATTCATAAAAGAAAACCTATTAACGCTCAAAAAATACATTTCATGCCACATAATAACAGTTGAAGACTTTAATACCCCACTCTCACCAATGGACAGATCATGTAAACAGAAACTGAACAAGGACACTGCAAAACTAGAAGATTCTTTGAACCAACTAGAATTAATAAATATATACAGAATATACTATCCTAAAGTAAAAGAATACACCTACTTCTCACCACCCCATGGCACCTTCTCGAAAATTGACCACATAATTGGACACACAACGAGCCTCAATTGATATAAGAAGATTGAAATACTCCCATGAATCCTCTCAGATCACCATGGTTTACGGCTGGTCTTTAACAAAAATAAAGAAAACAAAAAGGCCACATACACATGGAAAATAAACAATGCACTGTTAAACTATAGCAGGGTCAAAAAAGAAATAAAGAAAGAAATTAAGGATTTTCTAGAATTCAATGAAAACGAAAACACAACATACCCAAAACTATGGGATGTAATGAAAGCAGTACTAAGAGGAAAACTCATAGCCTTAAGTGCTTCCAAAAAGAAACTGGAGAGAGCTTACATCAGCAACCTGACAGCACAGCTAAAAGCCCTAGAACAAAAAGAAGCTGATATACTAAGGAAAAGTAGACAGTGAGAAATAATCAAAATTAGGGCAGAAATAGACCAAATAGAAACAAAAAGAACCATTGAAAAAATCAACAACACCAAGACTTGGTTCTTTGAGAAAATCAACAAGATTGATAAACCCCTAGCCAGACTAACTAGAGGGCAAAGAGAGAGTATCCAAATTAACAAAATCAGAAAGGAAAGTGGAGACATAAAAACTAAAACTGGGGAAATTCAAGAAATCATCAGATCCTACTACAAAAACTTATACTCCACCAAACTGGAAAATCTGGAGGAAATGAACAAATTCCTAGACAGATACAAGATCCTAAAGTTAAACCAGGACCAAGTAAACCATCTAAATAACCCTATAACACCTAAAGAAATAGAAGAAGTCATAAAAAGCCTCCCAACCAAAATAAGCCCAGGTTCAATAGGGTTCAGTGCAGAATTTTATCAGACATTTATTGTGGATATAACACCAAAACTCTCCAAACTATTCAATAGATAGAATCAGATGGAATACTACCTAACTCATTTTTTTGAGGCTACAATAACCCTCATACCTAAACCGCACAAAGACCCTACAAAGACCAATCCCACTTATGAACATTGATGTAAAAATACTCAACAAATCCTTGCAAACCAAATACAAGAACACATCAAAACAATCATTCATCAGGACCAAGTAGGCTACATCCCTGGGATGCAGGGATGGTTTAATATAAGGAAATCCATCAATGTAATCCACCATATAAACAAACTCAAAGAACAAAATCATATGGTCATCTCACTAGATGCTGAGAAAGCATGTGGCTAAATCCAATACCCCTTCATGTTATAAGTCCTGGAAAGAACAGGAATCCAATGTCCATATTAAACATAATAAAAGCAATATACAGCAAACCAACAGCCAAAATCAAACTTAACGGTGGGAAACTTGAAGCAATCCCACTAAAATTAGGAACTCAACAAGGACAAGGCTGCCCACTCTCCCCCTACCTATTCAACATAGTACTGGAAGTCCTGGCTGGAGCAATTAGACAGCAAAAGGAGATCAAGGGGATACAAATCAGAAAGGAAGAGATAAAAACATCACTCTTTGCCGATGACATGATAGTGTACTTGAGTGACCCCAAAAATTCCACCAGAGAACTCCTACAACTGATAAACAAGTTCAGAAAAGTGGCTAAATACAAAATTAACTCAAATCAGTAGCCTTCCTATACTCAAAGAACAAACATGTGGACAAAGAAATTAGGGAAAAGGTACCCTTCACAATCGTCACAAAAACTATGAAATACCTTGGTGTGACTCTAACTAAGCAAGTGAAGGACCTGCAGGACAAGAACTTCAAACCTCTAAAGAAGTAAATTGAGGAGTATTTCAGAAAATGGAAAGATCTCCCATGCTCATGGATTGGAAAAATCAACATCTTAAAAATGGCCATCCTACCAAAAGCAATCTACAGATTCAATGCTTTAACTGCTTCATTGGGGTCTTTGTGTTCAGTCTGATGGTTAGCTACAAGCATCCTCCTCTGTATCATTGTGGTTCTAGTAGAGCCTCTGAGCAGGTATCTTTATCATGTTCTTGCCTGTAAGCACTACTTGGTATCAGCAATAGTGTTTGAGTTTAGTGAACACATATGGGGTGGATTTCCTGGCAAAGGAGTCTCTGGATGATTTTTTTTCCAATCACTGCTCCTTTACTTGTCCTTTTATTTCTTCCCGTGAGTCTTTTGTTCTCCCTCCTAAGACAGACTGAGGCATCCACCCTCTTGCCTTCCTTCTCTTTGAGCTTCATAATTTCTCTGAATTTTTCTTGGGTACTTAAGCTTTTTGAGTAAGTACCAGTTCATAAGTGAGTACAAACTATGAATATTATTTTTTGACGGGGTTATCTCACTCAGGATGATAGCTTTAAGTTCCATTCATTCGCCTAGGAATTTCATGAAGTCATTGTTTTTCATAGCTGAGTAGTAACTCCATTTTGTAAATATACCACAATTTCTGTATCCATTTTTTTTTGTTAAAGAACATCTGGGTTTTTACAGCTTCTGGCTATTATAAAAAGGAACATGGTGGAACATGTGTCCTTGTTAGATGCTGGAGATTCTTTTGGGTATATTCCCAGAATTTGTATAGCTGGGTCCTCAATTAGTACTATGTCTAATTTTCTGGAGAACTGCCAGACTGATTCCAGAGTTGTTGTACCATTTTACAATATCACCAAGAGTGGAGTAGTGTTCCTTTTTTACCACATTATCATTAGCATCTGCGGTCACCTGAATTTTTGAACTTAGTCATACTGACTATTGGTTTTGATTTGTATTTCCCTGATGACTAAGAATGTTGAGCATTTCTTTAGGTGCTTATTAGACAATCAATGTTCCTAAGTTGAGAATTTTTTTGTTTAGCTTTTTACCTTATTTAATAGAAATATCTGATCCTCTAGAATTTAACTTCTTGACCTTTTGTATATATTAGATCCTAGACCTCTCTCACATGTAGGATTTGTAAAGATCTTTTCCCAATATGTTGGTTGCCAGTTTGTCCTTTTGACAGTGTCCTTTGCATTACAGAAGTTTTCTGGTTTAAAGAGGTCCCATTTGCCAATTCTTGACCATAGAGCATAAGCCATTGGTGTTCTGCACAGGAAAACCTCCCCAGAAAAAAGAAGGGATTCAATTGCATTCTTCCCCATGTGACTGCCAGTCTAACCAGCACCATTGTTGAAGATGCTGTCCTTTTACCTTTGAATGTTTTTAACTCCTTTGTCAAAGATCAAGTGACCAGAGGTGTGTGGGTTCATTTTTGAATCTTTAATTTTATTCCTTTGATCTAACTGCCTATCTCTGTATAAATACCGTGCAGTTATTTTTATTTGTTTGTTTCTTTTTTGTTGTTTTTTAACTAAAGAACATTATTTAAAAAAATAAAGAAAATGTACAAATTTTAAGCATTTTTGCATAAAAGTATACAAACACATTTTATCATTGCTTCGCTTTTTTAATAGTGTTCAATACTGTATGATACTATCTTACTAGTTACAATAATCACAAAGTACATGTAAAATATGATGCAACCTGGAATTAGTCAAAGTTTTCTGGTTGTGTAAGGAGTAAACATAATGGTTTTTTCTTTTCTCTTCTTTTTCTTGATCTTCACACAGTCTGTGGGTTGTTTCTGGGGTGTTCAGAGCTTTCTGGGGATAGTATCTCATTATCAGTGACTGCATGTTATGTCTATTCTTTTGTGACTGGGTTACCTCACTTAGGATGATATTCTCTAGATGTATCGATTTCCTTAAGAATTTCACAAGGTCATTTCTGAACCAGTACCATGCAGTTTTTAGCACAGTGCCTTGTATTATAGCTTGAGGTTGGAGAAAGTAATTCCAGCAGATAATTTCTTGTTGTTGAGGATGGATTTCGCTATTCTAGGTCTTTTGTTATTCCAGATGAAATTATACAATGCTCTTTCTAACTCAGTAAAAAATTGGGTTGGTATTTTGATGGGGATTGCATTGAATCTATAGATTGCTTTTGGTAAGATGGCAATTTTTACAATGTTGATCCTTCCAATCCATGAGCATGGGAGATCTTTCCATTTTCTGAGATCTTCCTTCATTTACTTCTTTAGAGATTTGAAGTTCTTGTCATACATATCCTTCACTTGCTTAGTTAGAGTCACACCAAGGTATTTCATATTTTTGTGACTATTGTGAAGGGTATCTTTTCCCTAATTTCTTTCTACATATGTTTGTCTTTTGAGTATAGGAAAGATACTGATTGGTTTGAGTTAATTTTGTATCCAGCCACTTTTCTGAACTTGTATATCAGCTGTGGATGTTCTCTGATGGAAATTTTGGGCTCACGTAATTACACTATCATGTCATCTGCAAATAGTGATGTTTTTACTTTTTCCTTTCCAATTTGTATCCCTTTGATTTCCTTTTGCTTTCTATTTGCTCTGGCCAGGACTTCCAGTACTATGTTGAATAGGTATGGAGAGAGTGGGCAACCTTGTCTAGTATGTGATTTTAGTGGTATTGGTTCAAGTTTCCCACCATTAAGTTTGATGTTTGCTGTTTATTTGCTCTATATTGCTTTTATTAAGTATAGGTATGGGCCTTGGAATCCTGTTCTATCCAAGACTTTTAACATGAAGGGGTGTTGAAATTTTTTAAATGCTTTCTCAGCATCTAGTGAGATGACCATGTGGTTTTGTTCTTTGAATTTGTTTATATGGTTGGTTACATTGATGGATTTCCATATATTAAACCATCCCTGCCTCCCAAGGATAAAGCCTACTTGATCATACTGAATGATCTTTTTGATGTGTTCTTGGATTCGGTTTGCAAGGATTTTGTTGTATATTTTTGCATCAATGTTCATAAGTGAGATTGTTCTGACATTCGCTTCCCTTGTAAGGTCTTTATTTGGTTTAGGAACTAGGGTTATTGTATCCTCAAAAAACTAGTAAGGTAGTATTCCATCTGATACTATTTTGTGGAATAGTTTGGAGAGTATTGCTATTATGTCATCAATAAATGTCTGATAAAATTCTGCACTGAACCCATCTTGACCTGGGCTTTTTTTGGTTGAGAGGCTTTTGATGACTACTTCTATATCTTTAGGTATTATGAACTTATTTGATGGTTGATCTGGTTTTGGTTTAATGTTTGTATCATCTATCTCTTTAGGAATTCATCCATTAACTCCAGATTTTCCAGTTTTGTTGAGTATAGATTTTTCTAGTAGAATCTCATGATTTTTTAAACTTTCTCATTTTCAGTTGTTATTTCCCCTCTTTCCTTTCTGATTTTGCTAATTTGGATACTCTCTCTTAGCCATCTAGTTAGTATGGCTAAGTGTTTATCAATCTTGTTATTTTTTTTAAAGAACCAGCTTTTAGATTTGTTGATTGTTCGAATCGTTCTTTTTGTTTCTATTTAGTCTATTTCTGCATTAAGTTTGATTATTTCTTGCCGTCTACTCCTCCTGGGTGTATCTACTTCATTGTGTTCTAGAGTTTCAACTGTGCTGTCAGGTTTCAAGTGTATACTCACTCCAGTTTATTTTTGGAAGCACTCAAAGCTGAGTTTTCCTCTCAGTACTGCTTTCATTGCATCCCATAGGTTTGGGTATGTTGTGTTTTTTTTTTTTTTTTTTTTTTTTTTATTGAATTCTAGAAAATCTTTAATTTCTTTCTTTATTTTTTCTTTGACACTGCTATTGTTTAATAGAGCATTGTTTAGTTTCCATGTATGTATGGGCTTTTTGTTGTCTTTGTTGTTATTTAAGACCAGCCATAAACCATGGTGATCTGAAAAGATTCATGGGAGTATTTCAATATTCTTTTACTTATTGAGCCTCATTTTGTGACCAATTATGTGCTCAATTTTTGTGAAGGTGCTGTGAGGTGCTGAGAAGAAGCTGTATTCTTTGGTTTTAGAATGATATATTCTGTAGATATCTATTATTCCAGTTGGTTCATAACCTCTGCTAGTTTTACAGTATCTTTGTTCAGTTTCTGTTTCCATGATCTGTCCATTGTGGAGAGGTGGATATTGCGGTCTTCCACTATTATTGTGTGGGGTTAAATGTATTTTTCAACTTTAGTAGGTTTCTTTTATGAATATGGGTGCTTTTGTATTTGGAGCATATATGCTAAGGATTTAATGTTGCTCCTGATAAATTTCCTCTTTAATGAATAAAAAGTGTCCTTCCTTATCTTTTTTTTTTATATAACTTTTGGTTGAAAATCTACTTTATTCGATATTAGAATTGTCACTCCAGCTTGCTTTTGGGGCCATTTGCTTGGAAGTTTTGTTCCCAACCTTTTACTCTAAGATAGTGTCTGTCTTTGTCTTTGAGATGAGTTTCCTGTATGCAGCAAAATGCTGGGTTTTGTTTATGTATCTTGTCTGATAGCCTATATCTTTTTAGTCCAGAAAGTACATGTCATAATGTAGCAATAATGAGTACTTAATGTTTAAATAAAGAATTTTTTTATCTAGAATAAAAGAAAAAGAATGTCAAAGGAATAAAAACCCCACATGATCATCTTACTAGTTACTGAGAAAAAAAAAATTGACAAATGTCAACATCACTTCTTGTTAAATGTCTTTAATAATAAGAAATTCAAGAAGTGGCCAGAATAGTAAAAAACAAAGTACAGATTACAAAAAGATTACCTTCACAACAATGTCATATTTCTACATGGATATATAGAAAATATTGTATTTGATGTGCTATTTTCCCTAAGACACTGTGTTTTTAATATGTTTAATTCACAAACATTATAACAGAAACAAAATAATGCTTATATTTTCTAAAATGTGAATGAGAGAAAGAGTTAGAAGGCAGAGAGAGAGAGGGAGAGAGTTGATTGTTGCATGATGCTGGCTTGCTATTGTGCCTACATTTAATTATTTATTAACTGTGTTTTCTGTGGGAAAATATCAAAGCTACTTCATGTAGACTCACACACATACAGTCAGTCTATTAATGTGCTTTGAGATTATCAGCCTTAGTGACAAAAAATGCTTAAAAATATAAGATTTCTAACAACAGTCAACATATTGTTCATTCATATTTTACACAAAAATAGACTAAGTACACACCTATGATTTGGCATTTTATCTACAGCAAAAGACGTATTTTAACTGGAAAATTAGAGAATATTGATTTTTGAGTTAGAGAGCTGAGGCCTCTAATTATCTTTCAATCTACTTGTCTGTTTTTTATCTGTTAACTACTTTCACCATATAATCATTTCTATTCATGTTGCTTTTCTTTTATATCTTTCTTGAACTGCAGTTGAAAAATTGAAGTTTGTGAATCTTTGTTTAGGTTCTATATAGACAAAAAATATAAATATCTAAATAACCAATTAACTTGCCCGGTAGCTTTTGCCATAAAATTATTTCAGTTGATAATTTTACTTTATTTTATGGAGTTTATATTTTAGTAGATACTCATATGGTTTATTTAAAAATCTTTTGTATTAGTTATTTCTTTCTTTGCACTTTCAGCATACATTGTCTGTATTTTATATGTGTATTACATGCAAGTAGCTAAGATATTGCAACAGTTTAGTGGTTGGGTAATTTTCCAACCACATGTAAACAAAGACAAAATATTAAGGCTAGGAATGTGATAGGTCTTGTTGAATTTTTGGCCTGTGTACTTCTATATATTTCCCAACCACTATATCCTATTGTAATTTTTCTTTGCTACATCTCCAAAAATTGACAATAATGCTTAGCCATCATGTATGTAAATGATAAAACTAGGATAAGCCAAGAGGTTAATGACCTGGAAGATGCTTTCTTAGTCAATAATGTTCATATTGCTAGAAGCTTCTATATAAGCTACAGCATATAAAAGAAGTGATCTTACCTAGGTGGAGACCCTACGAACTACTATCGTAGCATGACATGCCCGGTGTTCAAATAGTAGCACTAAACAGTGGAAAAAACTTGATCATTGTCTCTGAGTCTAAGTCCCTTTCCACAAGATGGAAACTATACCTGACACTATTATCAGAGATAAAGGCCTGTGTTTACTCCAATCCGAGAACTAACTTAAATTATTTTGTGAGTTGATTTGCTATTTAAATGACACAGAATGACTGATTATTATATCCATATATTATTGCACCTCTCATGTTTCATCGGGGAATCTCCTTGTAGTTGATGACCAAAAAAAAACTCAAAACCAAAATAAATGTGTACAGAATAATAAATTGAAGGATTCTTTCTCCAAATAGAATATGTTTATCATACTCCTTCCCAAGACTCCAAGATATTTTTTGAAAGTTTGAAGATGAGGTTACAAGAACCACAGGTTTACTTGTTTACAAGTACACATCATTTACACAGAAAGACAGATGCACATATAAAAATAGTAATTGTGAGAGCTTGGGTAAAGTCAAGCATACAAAACCCCAGCAGGAAGAGGGCATGGTAAAGATTATAAAGTAACTTTTATTTAACCCTGATGGAGTTAAGAGATGAGCTGTATCTATGTTTTATGAATACATGGCTTGGGCTGAGCTCAGAGAATTTCTGTTACTATGCTAATTATCCCTAGGTCTAGACTTAGAAAATTCTAGTCTCCATACAATCTTATCAAGGCTTAGAATGTTCAGCCTTTGACTGTTCAATAAGCTTACCTTTCTTCTTCCCCTCATACTCCTCTTCCTCCTCCTCCTCCTCCTCTTCCTCCTCTTCCTCCTCCTCCTCCTCCTTCTCCTCCTCCTCCTCCTCCTCCTCCTCCTCCTCCTCCTTCTTCTTCAACCCTGGCTGGCTTATTCAACTCAGCTATTCTGGCTCTAACCCCTCACCACACAGCATGATTCAAACTGCCATCACTCAGTTTCTTACTGCATTGTTCTGCTTGGAAAAACTATCTCTGAATTCCACACAAACTAACTGACTGCACTGTCTGACTTCAGCCAAATTCTATTGTATTTCTTAAATTCAAATGAACTTCACCCTTTGGACTGCTTACTACTTTCCAATCATTTTGTGACATTTTTCTCCAATTTATCACTTTTTCTATCCTCTAATTAAATGTCAGTTTCAAACATTGCTGCTTCTTTCTACTACCTATTTTTAACCTGCATTGTTTGGGTTCAAAAGTGTAGACCAAGTTTGTGTGTAATGCAAAGTCATGTAATATCACTGGATGTGATCTTGACCAGGCAGGCAGCCATGTTGCTGGATTAAAACTCCTCTCTATATCATGCATAAAACATTCACAGGTTCAAATCTCATAAAATCCAAGCACAGTTAATGGGAAGTTGGCATACTTTGTATTTTAACCGCATATCAAGCTCAACACATAACTGTAAAGGGCCAATACAAAATAAATTCCACATGTTTGATGTGTGAGTGTATTGGTTTGTGTGTGTGTGTGTGTGAGAGAGAGAGAGAGAGAGAGAGAGAGAGAGAGAGAGAGAGAGAGAGATAAAGAGAGAGAGAGAGAGAGAGAGAGAGAGAGAGAGAGAGAGAGAGAGAGAGAGAGAGAGAATCAAGGTAGGCAGAACTTTATCCTTTGTAGAGGAATTTTAATCCAGCAACTTGACTACTATAAAAAGGAATACCATTCAAAGACATTCTAGTTCTACAGGATCCTGATAGAATGAAGACACACATTAAACAAAGTGATGAATCAGAGAAAGACTTGACAGAATGAGTCAGTGACAGAATGCACACAGCACATATGAGAGCAGCAAAGGCAGAGAGGCTACTTAAAAGCAGCTACAGAAAGAAAGCATGGTGGTAGGTATATTGTGGGTGGCTTTTGTGTTTTTAAATAAACATATTTAGAGACAAATTATAAAGAGAACAAACTAGACATAGATATACAAAAAAGTCAGAGAATGAGAAGAAGATAAACGATTAGAATAAATTGCCAAATTTATTATGAGGCCAGGCAGAGCAAATCAATCAGAAACTAGGTTGAATCAACCAGCGTGGAAAACTGGGTTGCACTGATAGGAAGCTTCCATGCACAGGCCAATTGACAGTGAAAACAGAGAAGGCAATGATCAGGTCCCAGCACCACCTATATAGTCACAAAAATTGGGTACAACTGCCATCTCCTCACTTCATCTGAAGCAATAAATGTGCCATTTACATGCGTCACCCAATGAGATTAGAGAGGACAATATTCTGCACACAGTGCAGAAAGAAGAGGATGTCTAGCAGAAACATTGTAGTGGACTTCCTACATCAGGAAATGGAAAGTTGATCCTAGCTTTCTTGGGAGTAAGAGTAGGAACTGAAGGGATTAAAAAGCCATCAGGGAAATGCAAATAAAAACAACCCTGAGATTCCACCTCATACCAGTCAGGTTGGCCAAGATCCAAAACTCAAATGACAGCAGATGCTGGCAAGGTTGCGGAGAAATAGGAACACTTCTCCACTGTTGGTGGGGTTATAAACTGATACAACCACTCTGGAAATCAGTCTGAACATTCCTCAGAAAAATGGACATAGCACTACCTGAAGATCCTGCTATTCCATTTCTGGGCATATACCCCAGAGACACTCCAATATACAACAAAGATACATGCACCACAATGTTCATAGCAGCTCTATTTATAATAGCCAGAAGCTAGAAAGAACCCAGATGTCCTTCAGTAGATGAATGGATACAAAAATTGTGGTACATTTACACAATGGAGTACTACTCAGCTATTAGAAACAATGACTTAACCAAATTCTTAAGAAAATGTTTGCATCTAGAGAATATCATTCTGAGTGAGATAACCCAGTCACAAAAGAACAGACATAATATGCAGTTACTGATAGTGGGATGCTAATACCAGAGACTCGCACTGCCCCAGAAACAACTCAAAGACTGTGTGAAGTTCAAGAAAAAAAGAAAAGAAAAGAAAACAAAACAAAACAAAAAGTCATGCTCAATTCTTACACACCAAGAAAACATTGACTAATTCCGGGTTACATCCTGTTTTACATGTACTTTTTGCTCATTGTAACTAGTAAGACCTTAATGCAGAGTATAAAACCTTAAAAAAAAAGAAAAAAAAAAGCCAAGCACTGACACAATTGTATTTGTATACATTTATGCAAAAATGTTTAAAATTTTTTTCTTTTATCTTTGTTTTTTAAAATAAAATTTAAAAAATACCTCTTGACAAATCCATTAAAATACTTATTGCAACCGTGTCTACCAGATTAAAACCTTTATACTTTTAATTGAATTCTTTATATATTTCCTTTCTAAAAGGTTAAAAATATAATGGCTATGCAGCAAGAGAAATTAACTCTGATAGTACAAAGACTTGAAAGACCAAAGACAGAAAAAGAAAGATAACAGGTTTTGCTTAATTGTGGACCTATGCTACCTTATAAAATTGAGCATTTAAGATAAACAGTTCAGTGAACCTACAGTGCCACCTCTTAATGAAACTGAGGAAAGATGATCAACCACTTACCCAGGAACAAATTCTAGAAAATGATAAAAATTCACAAAATGAACAACTAGTTTGAAATCCTGCTAAAATAGAAGATTTTTAACATTTCAATGAATCAAAATAACTTAGGAAAGGCACTCACCCCTTTAATGGAACTTCACAGCCATTAAATACCTGGGCTATCTGGAACAGGATAATCCCTAAGACAGCAAATATTTAGGAGCTACAGTACTGAAAGCTGATTTTCACCTGGCATTGTTAAGGCCTAGGTAAAGTTTTAAGGTTTAAATAAATGTTAAGCCCTTTTTTTTTTGGATAGCTTGCCATTTTAAGAAAATTTTCTTATATTTTTCTGCTATCACTAGAAATTTTCTAGTGCCAATATTACATATTATGTTTTATTCTGTGTCCTTGGAAACCAATTATGATTGAAGTGTTTTGTATAATTATCCACAATAAGCTTGAACCCAAACCAACTACTCAATATCACTTTCTGTACTTATGTATAAGCTTTTGCAGTATAAGCTACCCCTGGAAAATACCCCAAAGTAAGAGAGTCTCCTGCACCAATATAAGAAACTATTTTGAATAAGACTTCCATTCTGAGTAGTGGCCCAGTAAAGTTTAAGTTCCCAAGACCTGTCTCTAAACTCACATTCTGACTGGCAAGTTAAGAAGTGAACGTTAGACAAGTTGCATCCTGTTGGGGCATGAATATCGGACAACGTATGTCCTCTGCCAATGAATACCCCAGCCAATGGGAGCATGAGAAGTGTTTCACAGAGACATGTTTATGAGGATATCCCCTACCCTATGTCCTGGCTGGAAAAATAACGTGGTGCAAACATTTGTGGATAGTGGGCTTAGAAACTCTGCAGATTCTTAACTCTGGATCTGGACCATGGCCCTGGGTGACCAGTCCTGGAACATATGCTCAGTAAAGTACCTCTCACTGAGATCAGTGTCCCTGTGGCTTCTGAGGCACTTCCTGGATCCCAGCAATATGGTGAAAATAAAAGATGCAATTATTAAAAAAAATATAATAGACCTAAATATGTAAATATTGTGAAAGTGTGATGGGTGAAAATCAATATGCTGATTTATGAAAGCAGATTCATTTTGGTGGCTCTATTATTATACAGTATAATTTAGTAGCTTTAAGAGGCTGGGATAAGGTGGAGTAACAAGAAAAAGAGGTCTATGTCATTCACAAAGATTATGTACATCCCCATAGAGACTTTTACTTATTTCTTACATAGTTTAACATACACTATAAACAAGGTAATATTAAATCCAGATTTGAGACATATATTCACTGAAACTTTAGCTTTTGAAAATGTAAATGTCAAATGTAAAAATGTTTTTAGACCTTTAAATGCTTAATAAGAGCTATTGGATGGATGGATTAAAATGACTGCTCATGTTGGCCCTAATATCTATGGTCAATAATCTTAGTATCAAAATATTCATTGTTTTTACTGAGGGAGATGAGATCATTTGAAATGTGACTGTAAACAAAGAATTCCTATACTCTCCTTTAGAAGACCTGATCCTTCAGGGAAGGTTAGGCATTGGAACAATAAATGCAGATCAGAAAGAGTTATGCAAGCCATTCACAGACTGATACGAAATACCAACAATAATTGGTGTGGAAAATTAAGGGTTCTTTGGAAAGTCTGTTGTATTGCATGGAGTTTACTGGGTCAAATACTTAAAGAAATGTTTAGCTAATGTGGAGATAGATGAAAAGATAAGGCAGACTTGTGAAGGAACATTTTGCTGAAACAGACAAAGTATAAAGGATGTTCTGCCAAACAAGCACATGAAAGGAGACATGATGAAGAAATCTTTGTTAACAATAGGCATGTATTGGTCTGTTTATTTGTTGTGCAATTCAGTTGCATTTGTTGGGACTCCATAGAGAGAAAGAAACACAGCAGAGAAAATATTCTGAGTATGCTGCAGTTTCTTGCTGCCTGTTTGGACCCAAGCTGATTGTCAGACTCATGTCAGGTGAGATACATTCATGGCATATGCTGAGGGAAGACATATGCTTATCTAAGACCCATGGAGAATACAAGTTGTTTTGAGGATGTATAAAAGGACTCTGCAGACAATATGGAGGCTGAGATTGGCTTACTGGTACAGATAGCTGTACAAGCCTTGCTGGTCTTGAGGCTTTGCTGATCTTGCTTGCATTAAAAAGGCACAGCAGAGGATTTCTCAAGCTGTTCCTGTTAGAGCTGACTCTCCTTAGAGTTTTGCCGAAGCTGTGGCCTGGTTGTTCCTGCTAGTTCATGCCACTGCTTTTGCTAACCCAACTCTACTGAAATAGACTGTTGGTGTTTCTATGAAGTGTTTGCAAGTGAGTTAAGCTGCTGCTTCTACCTTGTGAACTGAACTACAGATTTCCAGAAAAATCAGTTGGGAATTGCTCCACAGAACCATTTCTAAAGAGGCCTACTTCCCCTGTATCCTTTCTTTTTCGTTACCTCTGCAAGGCTATGGGCTTGAAAGGGGGGTTAACGTTTAAGAGCCCTTATTACAAATTTGTCTGAAAAAATTAGCATTACAATTGATAATACTTTAAATATGAAAAACTCCCTAAGGAGTTTCACTCTCATCCCTGCAATAAATGACATGAGCCAAGTATCACCTGTCTGCAGAGCAGTGTAGGGTATGAGTGCAGTCCAGCCAGACCACAGGGCAATCTGTGGCATATCAGCACTCTGGCTGGATCTTATCACTTCATGTGATCCTGTGCCAAAGCAGCCATGGTGGTGGATTAAAATTTATCAATACCTTAGATGCAAAATCTTTCATCAATATTTCTCAAGAATACCTTTCTTTTGGTTTCAACTAAAATTCTTGGAGAAAATAAAACTGGATATACTGCCATCTTTCATTTAGTCTCTCAAACCCAGGGCATATGTTTGAAGTCAGCAGGTTAAGACTTGTATCTGTCATTTTTCTTACTAGACTGAGAACAAGCTCATTAACAAACATTGTAAATTAATTATGTTAGAAAATTGTCTATGGTCAGAACTAAAGTCTCAACATGAACTTTTCCTCTTGAGCAAAGTCTCCATATTACCTGTGTTTAAGAAAATGCATCTTATCCAATGACTCAACTCGTATTTGTCAGAGTAGTGGAGAAAGTCTGTGAATTATCTCTAATTTATGTTTTTAAAATTACATATTTTATGTAATTAACTATTGTTAACATAACTAAAAAAGGAAACATAATCTGCACATGTCCAACTTCCATATAATTATTGAAAGTTATTTTTAAAATATAAGATAAATTTAAAATACCTCAAAGAATGGATATTTTTATGCTTGCCTTTTTAGTTCTATTCAAGAGTAAACTCCATCATGTAATTTTATATTGTTGTTCAATCTACATCATTAAATTTAATGTTCTAACTTCTGTAGTATTTGTGTCCATATAAATGCACAACAATATTGAGAGAAATAGCTATGACTTTAATAGAAAGTCCTGGGGCTTATGAAGATGTAGAAAAAAGAGACAGAGTATTTCAAATTATATCAAAATTGAGCTCGTTTATGAAATTCTATCAACTAAAAAAATTTTTTACAGGAATAAAGTTAAAAATAATTGTTATAGATTCTACTTTATTGTTTTGTATGTAATATTTAAAGATTAGAGTATTTATATAATTGTAACCTGTAAGCTGTCAAGCTTTTGTAGGTTTTAACTCACTGGATATATAATATACAATGTTTATGAAAGCATAATTTCATTCTTTTATTCCAATATCTACTATAAAACTTTGATTTTGACTGTCAAAATTATAATGTTCAAAATTTGTCATTTTGCTTGTGAGTTTTTAAAAGTTATTTTAAAGTTGAGAATGAACTGTATGATGTTTACTAGTGTATACTCAGATTTGCTAGAAATGTTTACAATTCCAATCATATTTTTATACTTTTTAACTGAACAACTATATTTTTAAAAACAGAGATAAATATACAGATTTTAAAACCATTTCTGCATAAAAATATATGAATACATTTTTGTCACAACTTGATTTTTTTAAAGGTTTAATAGTATGCATTATAATCTTACTAGTTACAATGAGCATAAAGTACATGTAAAACAAGATGAAACCTGAAAATAGTCAAAGTTTTCTTGGTGTGTAAAGACTAAACATAATAATTTATATCTTATTTTATTTTTTCTTTTTGGCCTTTGTTTTTCTTGAGCTTCATATAGTCTGTGAGTTATTTTTGAGGTGTTCAGAGTTTTCTGGGGTTAGTATCCAATTATCAGTGACTGCATATTATGTCTGTCTTTTTGTGACTGTGTTACCTCACTGTGGATGATATCCTCTAGATGCATCCATTTTCTTAAAAATTTCATTAAGTCATTGTTTCTGATAGCTGAGTAGTACTCCATTGTGTAAATATGCCACAATTTTTATATCCATTCATCTTCTGAAAGACATCTGGGTTCTTTCCAGCCTCTAGCTATTATAAATAGAGCTGCTATGAACATTGTGGTGCATGTGTCTTTGTTGTATGTACATCTCTGGGGTATATGCCCAGAAGTGGAATAACTGGGTCTTCAGGTAGTATTATGTCCATTTTTCTGAAATGTCGCCAGACTGATTTTCAGAGTGGTTGTACCAGTCTACAACCCCACCAACAGTGGAGGAGGGTTCCTCTTTCTCTGCATCCTCCTCAGCATCTGCTATCATCTGAATTTTAATCTTAGCCATTCTGAAAAGTGTGAGGTGGAATTTCAGGGTTGTTTTGATTTGCATTTCCTTGATGACTAAGGTTGTCAAGCACTTCCATTGATGCTTCTCATCAATTCAATATTCCTCAATTGAGAACTTTTTGTTTAACTCTGTACTTCATTTTTTAAAAGGATTGTTTGATTCTCTGGTGACAAACTTCTTGAGTTCTTTGTATACCTTGGATATTAGGCCTCTATCTGATGTGGAGTTGGTAATGATCTTTTTCCAATCTGTTGGCTTCTGTTTTGTTTTCTTGACAGTGTTTTTAGCTTTACCAAAACGTTGAAATCTCATTAAATCACATTTGTCAATCTTTGACCTTAGAGCATGAGCCATTTGTGTTCTGTTCAGGAAATTTTCTCCTATGCCTACGTGTTCTATGGTTTTCCGCAATTTCTCATTTAATAGTTTCAGTGTTCCTTAATGTGGAGATCTTTGATCCACTTGCACTTGAGCTTTGTACAAGGAGACAAGAAAGTGTCTATTTTCATTCTTCTGCATGCTGAGTGCCAGTTGGGCCAACACCATTTGTTGAAGAAGTTGTCCTTTTTCCATTGAATGTTTACAGCTCCTTTGTAAAAAATCAAGTGACCATATATGTGAGGGCTCATTTCTGGATCTTCTATTCTATTCCATTGATCCACATGCCTATCTCTATACTAGTACCATGCAGTTTTTCACACAATTGCCTTGTAATATAATTTGAGGTCAGGGATGGTGAATCCCTCAGATATTTTCTTGTTGAAAATGGATTTTGTTATTCTAGGTCTTTTCTTATTCCAGATAAAATTGCACATTGCTCTTTCCAACTATATGAAGAATTGGGTTGGAATTTTGATGGGGATTGCATTGAATCCGTAGATTGCTTTTGGTAAGATGGCCATTTTTAAAATGTTGATCCTTCCAATCCATGAGCATGGCAAATCTTTCCATTTTCTGAGATCTTCCTTGATCTCCTTCTTCAGAGATTTGAAGTTCATGCCATACAGGTCCTTCACTTTCTTAGTTAGAGTCACACCAAGTTATTTCATATAGTTTGTGACTATTTTGAAGGTCATCTTTTCCCTAATATCTTTCTCCAGATGTTTGTCCTTTTAGTAGAGGAAGGCTACTTATTTGTTTGAGTTAATTTTATATCCAGCCACTTTGCTGAACTTGTTTATATTTTTAAGTTAAAATTGTTCTATAGAAAATTTGCTTAACTAAATAAATTTGTTTTACCATATTTTATTCTTTTAAAATCATTCTATTAATAATAATTAAAATTGACTTTTATTCAGGGCAAATATCACCCTTATTTTTAATACTAAAAATTATCTTATGAACTCTAATTTTATGTTTATTTTATATCACAAAACAAAAATTATTAAATATTCAGAAAGTTCTGTTGCTTTAATTAGCCACCTTCACACTTTACATACCTTTGTGACTCATTGGGGTGTCGCTGAGGATGTCATCTACATTACATGCCAGGCTCCATGCCCAGGACAGCTGACCAACAGACATGCATTTTTAGGAATTTTAATGACTTATTGCTTATATTGATGTTTTGATTTTTGTTTCTGTGAAGTTATTTCCAGGTACAGCATAAGAAAAAAGTAGGAGAGGGAATCAGGAAGACGAAGAGAGAGAGATGATGGAGGCAGATAAGAAGAATATGGAAGAAATAAGGAGCAGAGAAATGATCAAGTTATTGCATTATATAAAAATATGTAAAAAGTAAATGTGATTCATATGCTTGTAAGTTTTTTACATGTCATGCACTTTATTTTTTTGTTTTGTGTGTGTGTGTATGTGTGTGTATGTGCATGTGTGTATGTGTGTGTTTATATGTGTATGTATATATATATATATATATATATATATATATATATATATATATATATATATATATATATATGTACACATATATATGTGTGTGTGTTTGAGTTTGTGTTTTGTGTGTGTGTGTATGTCTGTGTGATTTGTCTGTGTTGTATGTGTATTTGTATGTTTGTGTGTGTTTATTGTCAACTTATATTGCATATTCTTTTCACTTCTCATGACCCATTTTCACATGGCCAGTACTTATAGGACATTTATAAGTCCTATACAAAATTCTATCATTATAGATGTCTCACCATTATGAAAATAGTGGAGTATAGGGCCTATCAATGTTCATTGCATAGCTTTCACTGGAAATGAGTGGCATAAGACATGGACTGATTAATTATGTTTATATTACAATGCTGTAAGTATGTTTCTTATGCTAATTTTAAGCTAATAATGTGATGGTACTGTACAGAAGATTGAAAAGCATTGTGTTCTCTGATACCCTGTGTGTGTGCATGTGTGTGTTTCTTTGTGAACAAACTCATATGCAGTGGTATGATATTATGTATATGTTCCAAAGCCAAAGGTTAATGTTCAGTGTTTTTCCTTGTCATGTTTTCCCCTTTGGCTTGGAGATTGCATGCTGACCAAAGTGACTGAAGTCAAAGTGTCAGTATATCTCTCTTATCCCTGAATTGAACTTACTGGTGGAATTACCATGATGACTTGGATTTAAGACGTGTTTAATAACAATAGTTCAAGTTCATATATATGTAAATTATAGATTGTACCCAGAAAACTTCTCCTGAGATCTAAGGAAGAATTTGAGAGTAAACATGACATGTTTGCAACACATTTTTACACTCCCTGTCTCTGTCTCTTTTATTCTCTCTGTATCTCTCTTTCCATAAATATGTATATTGTATTCATGTAACAAACTGCATAAAATGCAAAGAATATTAGTGCACTTCTTTGCCTAATACTTTTTTACATTTCCAATCGAACTGCTTGGATAAATCTCATAATTGATAGTGAAAATCATCTGAGACCTCAAATACTTATTTGTGAAACACTGAATTAGGATGACAGATGAAGTATTAAAGACATCTTTTTTTTTTTTTTTGATGAACACTTGTTTTTTTTTTTTTTTTTTTTTTTTGTCTTCAAAACAAGATTTATTTTTTTTTTTAACATGAAAATACATGGAAAATACATTGGTCTCTTATCTGTTACAAATAAGACTCATATTATTAATCATAACAAGAAGTGTTTCTTGAGATATTTCCATCTACACAAAAGACTAACAGCTTATTATTTTTTTTAAAGATTTTAAACATTTTTTGCTTAAAATTATACATTTTTGTCAGTACTGTTTTTTCAGACATTAAAATAAATTTTACATAAAACCATGTGAATATGTTTTTTAGTCAGTACTTGATTTTTTTCAAGGGCTTGACAGTATGCATTGAAAACGTACTAGTTGCAATAAGCGTAAAGTACATGCAAAACAAAACGCAACATGGAAATAGTCAAAGTCTTCTTGTTTTGTGAATATATGTATAGTTTTTGTTTTCTTTATTTCTTGGACTTCATACAGTCTGAGAGTTGTTTCTGGGGGAGTGCAAGCCTCTGGGGTTAGCATCCCACTATCAGTGACTGCATATTATGTCTGTTCTTTTGTGACTGGGTTATCTCACTCAGGATGATCTTCTCTAGATGCAGCCATTTTCTTAAGAATTTGGTTAAGTCATTGTTTCTGGTGGCTGAGTAGTATTCCATTGTGTATATGTACCACAATTTTTGTATCCATTCGTCTTCTGAAGGACATCTGGGTTCCTTCCAGCTTCTGGCTATTATAAATAGAGCCGCTATGAACATTGTGGTGCATATATCTTTGTTGTGTATTAAAGTGTCTCTGGGGTATATGCCCATAAGTGGAATAGCTGGGTCTTCAGGTAGTACTATATCCAATTTTCTGAGGTATCGCCAGACAGATTTCCAGAGTGGTTGTATTAGCTTGCAACCCCACCAACAGTGAAGAAGTGTTCCTATTTCTCCGCAGCCTCGCCAGCATCTGCTGTCATCTGAGTTTTGGATCTTGGCCAATCTGACTGGTGTGAGGTGGAATCTTAGGGTTGTTTTGATTTGCATTTCCCTGATGGCTAAGGATGTGGAGCACTTCCTCAGATGTTTCTCGGCCATTCGGTGTTCCTCAACTGAAAAGGTTTTGTTTAGCTCTGTACCCCATTTTTTAATAGGGTTATTTGATTCTCTGGTGTCTAGCTTTTTGAGTTCCTTGTACACCTTGGATATTAGGCCTCTATCTGATGTGGTGTTGGTAAAGATCTTTTCCCATTCTGTTGGTTGCCGTTTTGTTTTCTTGACGATGTTCTTAGCCTTACAGAAACTTTGCAATCTCATTAAGTCCCATTTGTTAATCTTTGACCTTAGAGCTTGAGCCATTGGTGTTTTGTTCAGGAAATTTTCTCCTGTGCCAATGTGTTCTAAGGTTTTCCCTACTTTCTCATCTAATAGTTCCAGTGTATCTGGTTTAATGTGGAGATCTTTAATCCACTTACACTTGAGCTTTGTACAAGGAGATAAGAAAGGGTCTATTTTCATTCTTTTGCATGTTGAGTGCCAGTTGGACCAGCAGCATTTGTTGAATAGGCTGTCCTTTTTCCATTGAATGTTGACTGCTCCTTTGTCAAAAATCAGGTGACCATATACATGAGGGCTCATTTCTGGATCTTCTATTCTATTCCATTGATCCACTTGCCTATTTCTGTACCAGTACCATGCAGTTTTCAGCACAATTGCCTTGTAATATAGCTTGAGGTCAGGGATAGTGATTCCCGCAGATGTTTTTTTGTTGTTGAGGATGGATTTCGCTATTCTAGGTCTTTTGTTATTCCATATGAAATTGCACATTGATCTTTCCAATTCCATGAAGAACTGGGTTGGAATTTTGATTGCATTGAATCTGTAGATTGCTTTTGGTAGGATGGCAATTTTTAAGATGTTGATCTTTCCAATCCATGAGCATGGGAGATCTTTCCATTTTCTGAGATCCTCCTCAATTTCTTTCTTTAGAGGTTTGAAGTTCTTGTCATACAGGTCCTTTACTTCCTTAGTTAGAGTCACACCAAGGTATTTCATAGTTTTTGTAACTATTGTGAAGGGTACCTTTTCCATAATTTCTTTTTCCACATGTTTGTCCTTTGAGTATAGGAAGGCTACTGATTTGTTTGAGTTAATTTTGTATCCGGCCACTTTGCTGAACTTGTTTATCAGCTGTAGGAGTTCTCTAGTGGAATTTTTGGGGTCACTCAAGTACATTATCATGTCATCGGCAAAGAGTGATGTTTTTATCTCTTCCTTTCCGATTTGTATCCCCTTGATCTCCTTTTGCTGTCTAATTGCTCCAGCCAGGACTTCCAGTACTATGTTGAATAGGTAGGGAGAGAGTGGGCAGCCTTGTCGAGTGGGCAGCCTCGATTTTAGTGGGATTGCTTCAAGTTTCTCGCCATTAAGTTTGATGTTGGCTGTTGGTTTGCTGTATATTGCTTTTATTATGTTTAAATATGGGCCTTGGATTCCTGTTCTTTCCAGGACTTTTAACATGAAGGGGTGTTGGATTTTGTCGAATGCTTTCTCAGCATCTAGTGAGATTACCATGTGATTTTGGTCTTTAAATTTGTTTATATGGTGGATTACATTGATGGATTTCCTTATGTTAAACCATCCCTGCATCCCAGGGATGAAGCCTACTTGGTCATGATGAATGATGGTTTTGATGTGTTCTTGGATTCGGTTTGCAAGGATTTTGTTGAGTATTTTTGCATCAATGTTCATAAGTGAGATTGGTCTGAAGTTCTCTTTCCTTGTAGGGTAAAGACATCTTTTTAATCTAGTCACTTCTGTAGTAACTGAGCTGGGAAGATACTAGGACTCCAAAATCGCCTCTGAAGTGAATACTGAGAACTTCACATTAATAGTTATGTTATGACATGGATCAAATTGAATGAGTAAATTGAACCCCAGAAGTAGCAGGAAGTTATAATGGTAACTTTATTGATATATAGATGAATCTTCTTGTCACAAAAACTGATGGGATTACTTTACCTTCATTTGCTCATTTACTAGAGCATAAGTGGAAGGAATTGTAGGGAATACATTTTAAAGTACATGAAAACATACTGGAAATGTTTCTTCATAATATTTTAGTGAAAAATGTTTCAGTTTGATTTTGTGATTTGTATCAATGAATACAACATTTCAATGTATATTAGGTTTTTTAAGGATTCTTAGACATTTTCAACAGAATTAAAAAATAGCAGGTTATATATATATAAATTATTACATTTTATAAATGTTTAGTGTTGAAAAAGAAATCAAAATATTGTCACGTAATTTACATGAATATATATATATATATGCATGCTATACTTACATATAGACATTTATATATAAATAGACATTAATTGTTTTATAGGTATACAGAAGAGACCTACTACACATCTGCCTATAGCATCTTCACTTTTTTGTACAATGATAAAGTTTGCTATAATATATTTATGTTGAAAATTCTATGCTCTTCTCTAAAGATGAAGATGATGTTTAATAATAAATTTATGTATTTACAAAGAAGTGGATGAAAATTTCAGACCCCATTCAAAGTGGCATATGTCAGGGAATCATAAGTTAGATAATTTCTCTCTCATAATATTTAAAAAACTTATTTATTCTTATTCTAGTTTTTTATTTTTACTTGCCATTATTACTTTTAATATTTTCATTTATATTTAATACACTTGATATATGCATCAAAATTGAATTGTTCATATTATCTTAGTAAAATATTACATTTAAGTAATGATCCTTTTGTAAATGTTAAATAAAATGGAAATAAACAAAATGCAACCTCAAACAACTAATACTATTCAAAATTTTGACTTCCACTTTTTGCAAATATGCAAGAAACTACTGTTATCCACAGGCATTCTAGTGTATAGAAGGTTTCTTATTCCTCTAAAACTAAAGCTTTGTATTTATTGATCAATATTCTCACTCTACAAAATACCATGACAGTTCCAATTTTTCAATAATACAAAATTAACAAGATTAGAAAATGGAACTAGATTAGATATTTACTGGCACACTGAGAAGTTATAGGATGGCAGGGTCAAGTGGGAATGGTAAAAAAAAACGTGAATGGTGAATACAGGAATTCAATGGCTATATCTAAACACAGTAAGAGCAATACAGAGCAAACTAGTAGCCAACATCAAACTAAACAGTGAGAAATTGAAGCAATCTCACAAAAGTCAGGCACAGGACAAGGCTGCCCACTTTCCCCCTATGTGCTCAATATGGTACTGGAAGTCATAGCCAGAGCAATTAGACAACAAAATAAAGTCAAAGAGATACAAATCAGAAAGGAAGATGGTAAAATATTATTATTTTGAGATGATATTGTAATATACATAAATGATGCCAAAATATTTTACCAGAGAACTCCTACAGCTCAAAAACAACTTCAGCAAAGTAGCTGGATATAAAATTAAGTCAGACAAATCAGTAACCTTCCTCTATTTAAAGGATAAACAGCCTGAGAAAGAAATTAGGGAAGCAACAGTGTTCACAGTATTTATAAAAATTATGACAAATAGTGGTGTGACCTCAACCAAGCAAGTGAAAAATGTGTATGACAAGAACTTCAAGTATTTGAAGAAGAAAATTCAACAGGACCTCAGAAGATAAAAAGATCTCCCATGCTCATGGAATGGCAGGATCAACATAGTAATAATGACTAACTTGCTGAAAATAATCTACAGATTCAATCCAATTGCCAACAAAGTTCCAACTCATTTCTTCATAGAGCTAGAAAGTGCAATTTGCAAATTCATTTGGAATAACAAAAAAAAAAAAAAAACAAACAAACAAGGGTAGTGAAAACTATTCTCAAAACTCAAAGAACTTTCTGAGAAATTACCATTGCTGACATCAAGCTGTATTAAAGATCAATCCTGACAAAAACTGCATTGTACTGATACAAAAACAGGCAGATAGAACAATGAAAGAAAATTAAAGGCCCAGAAATGAATCCACACACCTATGTTCACTTGATCTTGGAAAAAGGAGCTAAAAACATCCAATCGTAAAAGAGCAGTATCTTCAACAAATGAAGCTGGTTCAACTGGCAGTCAGCATACAGAAGAATGCAAATTGATCCATTCTTATTCCCTGTACAAAACTCAAGCCCAAGTAGATCAAAGACCTCCACATAAAACCAGGTACACTGAATCTCACAGAGGAGAAAGTGAGGAGTAAACTTAGAAAACATAAGTACAAGAGAGATTTTTCTTGAATAGAAAACTAATAGAACTTAATGCTCTGAGATTAAGAATCAATAAATGGTACCTCAAAAAATTTCAAAGTTTTCGTAAGGCTAAGGTCACAGTCAAAAGGACAAAATGCCAAACAACAAAAAGAGAAAGGTTCTTTACCAATCCTACATCTGATAGAGGGTTAATATCCTATATATACAAAGAATGCAAGTACGACTCCAGAGAATCAAATAATCCTATTAAAAAATGAGGTACAGGGTTAAACAAAGACTTCTTCAAGGAGAAATACCAAATGGCTTAGAAGCACCTAAAGAAATGTTCAACATCCTTAGTCATTAGGAAAATGCAAATCAAAACAACCCCAAGATTTTACTTCATCCCAGTCATAATGGTTAAGAAAAAAATCCAGGTGACAACAGAGGCTGTCAAGGACGTGGAGAAAGAGGAAAACTTCTCCATTGTTGGTGGGATTCCAGATTGGTACAACCACTCTGGAAATCAGTCTGGCGATTCCTCAGAAAATTGGGCATAGTTGTTCCTGAGGACCCAGCTATGCCTCTCCAGGACATATAACCCAAAGAAGCTCTAACATTTAACAAGGACACATGTTGCACCATGTTTATAGCAGCCTAAATTTAATAGCCAAGAGCTGGAAAAAATCCATGTTTTTCAACAGAAAAATGTATATAACAGAATGTGGTACATTTATACAATGGAGTACTACTCAGCTATTAGAAACAATGACTTTATGAAATTTCTAGGCAAAGGGATAGAACTAGAAGCAATCAGCCTAAGTGAGGTAACATAGTCACAAAAGAACACATATTCAGTCACTGGTAAGTGTATAATAGCCCCAAAAGCTCTGAATAATCAAGCAACTATTCACAGACCTTATGAAGTTCAAAAAGAAGGAAGGCCAGAATATGGATGCCTCAGTCCTTCTTAGAAGCTGGAATAAAGCACACATTTGAGGAAACAAAAGGACAAATAAAGGAGCATGGATTGGAGAAAATATCATTCAGAGACTGTCTCACTTGTGGATCTACCACATGTTCAACCACCAAACCCAAATACTATTGCTGATGCCAAGAAGTGCTTACTTGTAGGAGCCAGAATCATATGGATACAGCTTAGGATGCTTACAGCGAATCATCAAACTGAAGATGGAGAACCCAATGATGGAGCTAGGGAAAGGAATGAAGGAGCTGAAAGAGTTTGCAACTTCTTGGGAAGAAAAACATTATCAACTAATCAAACCCTTCAGAACTCCCATGGACTAAAACACCAACCCCTGAGTGCACGTAGAGACACCCATGGCTACAGGTGCTTATGTAGCAGAGGATGGCATTGTCTGTCATCAATGGGAGAAGAGGCCGATAGTCCAGTAAAGGTGTGTTTTCCAAGTGTAGGGAAAAACCTAGGTGTTGAGGTGGAAAGAGTTCTTGGAAGAGGAAGCACCTTCATGAGAACAAGTTTAGAGGTAGGGAGGATTCAATTTGGAAGAAAGGGGATAACGTTTGAATTGCAAATACAGAGCATAACCAATTAAAAAGAATAATTAAAAAGATAATAATAGAGGAAAGAGGCTAAGACCAGGCCAATGGCCCTTAAACTATTTCAACAAAATCATAAATGAAAACATTTTCTAACCTAAGGAATGAGATGATTTTGACAGCAATGGTTGCATACTAAACACCAAATCGATTATAACAGTAAAGAGGTTTTTCTTACCATATATTAATCAAAGCCATAATTGTACAGATCAAAGAATAATATTAAAAGTTCCAAAGGAAAAATAACCAAGAAACATAAAAAAGCAAATATATTTCAGCAAAGATGTATAAGTTCTATCTCAAAACAGTATGAAAATATTGTGGATTAATTATAATAAAACAACTGGAAATTAGAAGAAATCAATAAATTATTGATTTTTAGGTGTTATAATGCCATTGTGAGTTTATAAAAAAGTAACTGGTAAATGTTAAATTTGTCTTATATGGATTTGACTGTTATTACACCATGTTCTTTATTTTGTGTGTATTCAGAAACTTCTAACAGAAAATTCAAATTGTAATATAGTAGATATACCTATTTTTATACAATCAATAGATACATATATATTTACACTGAAAGTACATATCTGTAAATAATCATCTTAGTAATATAAGACTGTGTAATTGTGAAGCAGATAAAATACATATACACTTTGTCACAGATTGATTTGACATCATAAACATTATGTAGAAGTTAGATGATATGTTTATATTACTGTCAGAGATTCCTAAAGTAGCTTTAGCCATTATAAAAATAATGATGTTGAAGATGCCTAGGAAGATGATGAATTCTTCTCTTTGTGAATTGAGAAAATGTAAAAATCTACTAAATCAATGTATAATTTTGTATAATGTATAGACATAAGTATGCAAATCGGAGCAAATGAAAAACATTAACATCATGAGTAGATGTTTAGAAAGATATATATCTAAGAGCTTGTATTCAATAAAGTCAAAACTAAAATATACTTTAATATCATTTCTTGTTTTAGCTTATATTCAAGTGTATATAAGAACATGTCTGAGAATATTTGTATACTGAAATGATGTGTATCAAGAAAAAAATGTGTTACAAATGAAACCACAGTAATTTCTTTCAGGGAGATTCCTTTATGCAAAAAAAAAAAAAAAAAAAAAAAAACTGGAAATCTGCAGAAACCTATTGAAATGACACACCATTCACTGTGCATTCTTCTACACATTCTTTAAACCCAGCTAATAACAACTCAAAGCATTCAGATACACTAACAAATTAAAACATAGTATCATAATTTCCATAGGATACCTTTCTGAAAAAGGTTCCTCTATTGGAAGTTTTATCTCGATTATGTGGAGAAATTGAGAATTTAGGGGATCATGATTGTGCTAGCTCCATTAATAGATTGATCCATTGATTAGTTAATAGCTGATTAGAATATTAATAGATGGGACTTGGTTGGAGGAAGTGCTGTGTCAAAGGTATACCGTTGAAAGTGTTATTAAGTTACTGAGATTGTCTCGTAATTTTTTATTTGATTGTGATGAAGTGAGCAGTTTTATGTTTTGACTTGACTCTTATCTTAAGCAATTACATTGTTGTGAAACACTGTAAAAAAAATCTTTCCTAAAAAGAGAAAGTAATTCATTAGAGAACTTAGTTCTACTTCGTACTTTGCTTTCTATTGTTGAATGTATACTAGTTTTTTCCTTATGTTTGTGTACTTAGCAACTTCATGTAACAGTATGTTACTACATTTTACACTTAATTTGAAATTCTGTATATTTTTTCTTTTGCACTTATTTTTGTATCAAATCAACATTTCAGTAATATATTTAATCTTAACATATTCCATTTACATGCTATAAATTGCCATTTAGTGACATGTATAATTATGATACTACTATTATATTAGATTCTATATCATTAGCAGAGTTATTCTATATTTTTCCACCATACATCTCAAACCTCATGAGTCACTTATACTGCAGAACATCTTTTATTGTATTTAAATATTATAAAATAACACCTTCATAATTATTCTTTGCTAAAGATATTAATCTTGAAAAGCACAGGCATACTGCCACAGAGAAGACACAGGAGTGCTATCCCTGATGAGCCTAAGAAAGAGCTCACACTGTCTCTGCACTAATTATGTTGGGAGAGACCTCTGAGAAGTGTCAGAGGTAAGTGCAAAGATCTAAGTGAACAGGGATCACAGTGCATTCTGGGGTCAGACTTTTAATGCCTCCATCTGACCACGCAGAGAAGGTTCAGGAGTACTCCCCCTACTGAGCCCACAGTGAACCCCTACTCTCTCTCCACTGATTACCTGAGGAGGGACCTCCAGGAACTCTGAGTGTGCAGGCCACACACTACTGCTTGGGTCTGTGCCCTTCAAGCCTCCATTGGCACCTAGAGCTAGAGCTAGCGCATCAACAACAAAACTCACAGCCTGCCCTTAAAGAGCTAAACACCCAGGATCAATCTCCCTTTGGAACCCAGAGGCCACAGGAAAGAAAAATTCCATTCAGAGAAAACTAGAATAAGTAATATCAAATATAAGAAGATGGCAAAAGTTAAGTGCAGAAATCTAAGCAAACAGAAACCAAGACAACATGGTGTCATCAAAATCCAGTTCTCTCATCACATCAAGCAATGTATATTCCAACACAATAGAAAAACAAGATTTAGACTTAAAATTATGCCTCATGATGATGATAGAGGGCCTAATAGAAATAAAGGAGAACACAGAAAAACAAGTAAAAGCCATTAGAGAAACACAAGAAAACACAAGCAAACATATCAAGGACTGAACAAAACTATCTAGTATCTAAAAACAAAGGAAAGAAAGAAAGAAAGAATAAAAGAAAGAAAGAAAGAAAACACAAAGTGAGACAAAGGAGGAAACAGAAAACCTAGGAAAGAGGTCAGGAGTCTGCGATGCAAGCATTACCAACAGAATACAAAAGATGGAAGAGAGAAGCTCAGGAGCAGAAGATAATAGAAAGCAGTGATACAGGAGTCACAGAAAATGTAAAAACTAAAAAGTTTCTACCCCAAAACATTCAGGAAATCCAGGACACAATGAGAAGACCAACCTAAAGATAGTAGGTATAAAAGAGAACAAAGACTCCCAAATAAAAGTCCCAACAAATATCTTCAAAATTTATAGAAGAAAACTGCCCTAACTTAAAGAAATAGACAAACTTGAACATACAAGAAACCTACAGAACTTCAAATATATTGGAAAAGAAAATAAATTCCTCCCAACACTTAACAGTCAAAACACCAAATGTTCAAAACAAAGAAAGTATACTAAGAGCAGGAATGGAAAAAAGACAAGTAAAGTATAAAGCCAGACCAATCAGAATTACAACAGACTTCTCAACAGAAACTATCAAAGCTACAAGATCCTGGACAGATGTCATACAGACCCTAAGAGAACACAAATGCCAGCCCATGTTACTATATTCAGCAAAACTTTCAATAAACTATAGATGGAAAAACAAAAATATTCTAGGAAAAGACTAAATTAACACAGTATCTGTCAATAAATCCAGCCCTACAAAGGATAATAGATAAAAATTCCAAAACAAGAAGGGAAAATATACCCTAAAGAGGCAAGAAAATAATCCTCCAAAAGAAGAAAATAAACCAAAAGAAGAAAAGTACACAAACAAAATTTTACCTTTAAAAACGGAAATAACAGGAAACAACAATCACTATTTCTTAATATTTTTTAACATCAATAGACTCAATTACCCCAATAAAAAGACATAGACTATAAGGTTGGAAACATAAACAGGACCCAAAATTTTTCTACATACAGAAAACTTATCTCAGCAACAAAGACAGGTACTACCTTAGAGTAAAAGGTTGGAAAAAAAAATTCCATGCAAACGATTCTAAGAAACAAGCTGGCATAGCCATTATAATATCAAATAAAATACATTTTTGAACCAAAAGTCATCAAAAAAGATAGCAAAAAACACTTTATACTCATTAAAGTTAAAATCTACTAAGATGAATTCTCAATCCTTAACATCTATGCTCTAAGTATAATAGCACCCACATACATAAAAGAAACACAGTAAAGCTCAAAGAATATATGACACCACACAATATTAGAGGAAGACTCCACCACCCAACTCTCATAAATGGACAGATCATAGAAGCAGAAACTGAACAGAGAAACAGTGAAAATAACAGAAGATATGTGCCAAATGGATTTAACAGACATCTATAGAATATTACATCCTAAACAAAAGAATATATGTTTTTCACAGTACCTCACCAGATCTTCTACAAAAAAGACCATATAGTTGGGCACAAAACAGGCCTCAGCAGATATAAGGACATGGAAATAATCCCATGTATCCTATCAGATCACCATGGACTAGGGTTGGTCTTTAATAACAATAACAAAAAAAAAAAAAAAAAAAACTTAAACCAAACAGCATACCGAAACTTATGGGACACAAGGAAAGCAGTGCTAAGAGGAATACTCACAGCTCAGCCTGCCTCCAAAAAGAAACTGGAGAGAACATAACCTAACAGCTTGACAGCACACGTGAAAGCACTAGAACCAAATGAAGTAGATACCTGCAAAAGGACTAGATGTCAGGAAATAATCAAATGCAGGGCTGAATTCAACCAAATGGAAACAAAAAGAACTATACAAAGAATCTACAAAGAATCAACAAAACCAAGAGATGGGTTTTTGAGAAAATCAACAAGTTCCATAAACCCCTAGCCAGAATAACTATGAAGGCACAGAGAGAGTATACAATTTAACAGAATCAGAAATGAAACAGGAGACATATAAACAGAAACTGAGGAAATTCAAGTAATTATCAGAACCTATACTCAACAAAATTGGAAAATCTAGAGGAAATGGACAATCTCCTAGACAGAATTGAGGTCACCCATCTTATCAGCCTCATAACCCCTAAAGAAGTAGAAGTAGTCATCAAAAGCCTCCCAACCAAAAACAGTCTGAAACCTAATGTGTTTAGTCCAGAATTCTATCAGTCCTTCATAGAAGACTTAATACCAATACTCTCCAAAGTGTTTCACAAAATAGAAACAGAGGGGAAACTACCCAACTCATTCTTTGAAGCCACAATTATGCTCATTCCTAAACCACACAAAGATCCTACAGAGAAAAAGAACTTTTGAACAATTTCCCTCATGAACATTGATTCAAAACTTGTCAATAAAATCCTTGAAAACCAAATATAAGAACACACCAAATGATCATTCACCATGACCATGTAGGCTTCATTCCAACAATGCAAGAATGGTTCAATTTAAGGAAATTAACCAATGTAATCCAGTGTGTAGAACATACTCAAAGGAAAAAAAAAAAAACATGATTTTCATTTTAGATGCTGAGAAATCATTTGAAAAATTTAACACCACTTAATGTTACAAGTATTGAAAGGATGAGGAATTCAAGATCCATACTTAAACCTAGTAAAATTGATGTACAGCAAACCAGTAGCCAACATCAAACTAAACGTTGATAGACTTGAAACAATCCTAGTAAAATCATAGAGTAGACAAAGATACCCACTCTCTTTCTTCATATTCAGTATACTACTAGAAGTACTAACCAGAACAATCAGACAGCAAAACGATTCATAGATAATATGATAGTATAATTAAGTAACTCCAAATTTTTTACCAGAGAACTTCTACAACTGTTCAGTAAAATTACTGGATATAAAATTAACTCGACCAAATTAGTAACCACTTCTACACAAAAGATAAACAGGCTGAGACATAAATTAGAGAATCAATAGCCATCATAATAGTCATAAAAATATATAAAATACATTGGTGTGATCCTAACCAAGCAAGTGAAGTATCTGTATGACAATAAATTCAAGTCTAGAAAGAAAAATATTGAAGAAGACCTCAGATGGTGGAAAGATCTACCATGCACATGGATTGGAAGAATCAACATAATAAAAATGGCCATCTTGCCTAAAGTAATCTACAGCTTCAATGCAATTCCCATCAAAATACCAACTCAATTTTTCATAGAGTTAGAAAGAGTAATTTGCAAATTAATTTGGAATAATAAAAAACAGTATAGTGAAACCTATTTTCAACAATTAAAAACTTCCTGTGGAAACACCATGCCTGACCTCAACCTGTATTACAGATCAATTGTGATAAAATCTGCATGGTATTGGTACAGAGATAGGAGGTAGATAAATGGAATAGAATTGAATACTCAGAAATGAAGCCACCCATTTCTGGTCACTTTATCTTTGACAAAGGAGCTAAAAAGCTTCAATGTGAAAAAAATAGCCTCTTCAACAAATGGTGGTGTTTTAACTGGCAGTCAACATGGAGAAGAATGCAAATAGACCCTTTCTTATCCTGTTGTAAAAAACTCAAGTCCAAGTGGATCAAAGATCTTCACATAAAACCAGCTACATGGGAAAGAATAAAATAGAAAGTGGGGAAGAGCTTAGAACACATAGGTAAAGGGGAAAATTCCCTGAACAGCATACCAATACCTTATGCTCTAAGATCAGGAATCAACAAATTAGACCTTATGGAATTACAAACCTTCTTTAAGGCAAAGGACACTGTCAAAGTACAAAATGGCAATCAAGGGATTGGGAAAAGATCTTACCAATTCTATATCTGACAGAGGGATAGTATCCAATATATACAAAGAACTCAAAAAGTTAGACTTTATAGAAACAAATAATTCTATCAAAATTTGTGTACAGAGCTAAACAAAGAATTCTCAACTGAGGAATATTGAATGACTGAGAAACACTTAAGGAAGCACTCAACATCCTTAGTCATAAGGGAAATTCAAATCAAAACAACTCTCAAATTATCCCTCATACCAGTCAAAATGGCTAAGATCAAAAACTAGTGACAGTAGATGTTGTGAGGATGTGGAGAAAGAAGAACCCTCTTCTAGTGTTGTAGGGGTAGTATACTGGTACAAGCACTCAAAAAATCAGTCTTGCAGTTCGTCTGAAAATTGGATATAGTGCTACCTGAGGACCTAGTTATACATGTGCTTTCACCTGAATTTTTGATCTTGGCCAATCTGACAGATGTGAGGTGGTATCTCAGGGTTGTTGTTTTCATATGCATTTCCCTGATAGCTAATGATGTCGATCACGTCCTTAGATGCTCCTCAGCCATTCAATATTTTTCAATTGAGAAATTTTTGTTTAGCTATGTACCCCATTTTTTAATAATGTTGTTTGATTCTCTGGTGTCTAGCTTCTTAAGTTCTTTGTATATCTTGGATATTAGGCCTCTATATGATGTGAGGTTGGTAAAGATCTTCTCCAACTCTGTTGGCTGCCATTTTGTTTTCTTGACAGTGTCCTTAGCCTTACAGAAATGTTGGAATCTCATTAAGTCCCATTCGTCAATCTTTGACCATAGAGCACGAGCCATTGGTGTTTTGTTAAGGAAATTTTCTCCTGTGCCTATGTGTGAATTTGGTTTTATATTGTAATATCTTAATCTCTCCATCTATGGTGATTGAGAGATTTTCTGGGTATAGCAGCTTTGGCTGGCACCTGTGCTTTCTTCCGGTCTGCATGATGTCTGTTCAAGCTCTTATAGCTTTCATAGTCTCTGATGAGAATTCGGGTTTGATTCTGATTGGTCTGTGTTTATAGGTTGCATGGTATTTTTTCCTTGCTGCTTTTAATATTTTTTCTTTGCTTTGGGCACTTGTCATTTTGACTATTATGTGTCAGGAGCAATTTCTTTTCTGATACAACCTATTTGGAGTTCTGTAGGCTTGTTTTATGCTCATTTTCATCTCATTCTTAAGGGTAGGGAGATTCTCTTCTACAATTTGGATGAAGATAGTTACTGTGCCTTTTAGTTGATGTTCTTCGCCCTCTTCTCTCCCTTTGTTCCTTAGGTTTGGTCTTCTCATTGTGTCCTGGATCTCCCAGACATTTTGGGTTAGGAGCTTTTTGGTTTTTGCATCTTCTCTGACTGTTTTTTCTATGTTTCCAATATTGTCTTCGGCCCCCCAAGATTCTCTCTTCCATCTCTTGTAGTCTTTTGGAAATGCTTACATCTGTGACTCCTGATTTTTTTTTTAGGTTTTCTACCTCTAGGGTTGTCTCTTTTAGTGTTTTATTTATTGTGTCTATTTCCGTTTTTAATTCCTTCTTCCATTCCTTCATTTCTTTGGTTCCATTTTCGTCTAGTTTTTTGAGTTCTTTGAGTGTTTTCCTTGTTTCTTCTTTAAAAGCTTCTAATGCTTTATGCTTTTCCTCCTTTTCTTGTTTAAGTATCTCTATCGTCATCTTGAGGTATGATTTCTTGTCTGAGTCTTCTTTTTTTGGAGTGTTTGGCATTCAGCTATTTGCTTTGATGGGAGATCTGGGTTCTGGTGTTACCAGGTTGTCTTGGTTTCCCTGTGGTCCAGTCCTTCACTTTTCTCTTGCCATCTTGTTTTCTGTGATTATATGTGGTCTTGTTTTCAGTGATATGTTCTTGCCTCTCCCTTGTACCTGGCCTGTGTCCCTGGATCTCCTGCTTCCCGGCTATTCGGAACGCCTTCTCACCAGGCCTGTTTCCCTGGATCTCTGCTGTTCTTGGTGGTGGATGGTCTGAGCTCCTGTTCTGTACTCATAATCCTCTAGCTTGGAATAGACCAATGCCGGATTACTGGTTCCCTGAACCAAGCTGAGGCGGGTACATATCTCTCTGTACTCCCCTATTCGAAACTCCTTCTCACCAGGCCTGGATAAATCAATTTAAAAGCAGAATGTATAAAAATGTTCAATGATTTCTTGACATCACTTAATTGATGTCAAGAAATCACTTAATTGACATCACTTAATTGAAGGAAATCAGTGCCAAAATGCATATTTTACAGTTAAAATTTCTGTTGCAGAATAAATAAACCTTTATATTATAAGTTTCTCCATTAAATACTTTATATGTAATAAATTACATCTTTAACCTTTAAGGATGATAACAACATTGTAGTAGTTTTTATAAAATACTTAGATAAAACAGAATATTGCTCAGTTCTATCAATTGTTGTTTAGAGATTAGATACCAATATTTAGAAATATCATATTTTGTCCTTCAAGAAATGAATGCTACTTGAATACAAAAATACTCTAAAGCCTTGTCATCAATGCTTTAATAATTTAATAAATACAATGCTTTTCACTAACACTCCTAATTTTATTTGTTGTACCTTCATAGTTATAGAAGGGAAAATGAATAGGGTTCCCTAGCATTCTCATTGTCTTAAAACGTTATAATTTTGCCTTTGATTTGTAAAGTGAATCTGTTATTTTCATTACAGTATCCTTGCTTCTTTTCTGCTAATCAGTGTTTCTCTACCAATGTGTCAGTACCCTAACAGGGGTTGCATGTCAGAGGTTCTGCACATTGGATATTTACATTATTGTTCATAACAGTAGCAAAGTTATAATTATGAAGATCCAATAAAATAATTTTTTGGTTGGAGGTTACCAAAACATAAGAAACTGCATTAAATGGTCACAAGGTTAGGAAAACTGCAAAGCACTGGGTCGTCTAAATCTTCCTCTCTACTCCTCTTCAGATTTAAGGCCTTTCTTATAAATCATTTATACTATATTCTTATATATATGCATATATATAAGACAATGTTTGTAAATATTACCTGAGTTATATAAATATATATGTTATTTCTATATATGCTTTTAGGATTTACTGTTCGGCACTGGACAACTACTTGTTGAATTATTCCTTGAACAGGAAGACTTATCTTTTTCCTAGATTTATTTTAGTACCTACAGTTTTTTTGTATGGTGTTAGTAAAATTTTAAAAGTGACAACTTCTCTTTATCTCAACTAGCTCTCAAATAAATGAGAAAGAAATACTAAGATTTTTGATAAAATGTATAGAAGAGTGTCTGAGAAGTTATTAATCTATTCCTTTCTTCAAAGTTACTCTGATTACCTTGTATCCATAATCTCTGAGGTACTTGCATTTTCATATTGGTCTGGCTCTCTCTGATGTCTGTTCTCATGGTGGGTCCTGGCAGATCCTCTCTTCCATCCCCTCTCTCCTTTTTACCTGGCTGGAATCAGAATCATAGCTCTATTCTCTCCTCTGTTCTGTTCACCCATTGGCTGTTCAGTTTTTCTTGAAAAATCAGAGAATGGGTGTGAAGCAATGTTTACACAACTTTGAGACAGAAAATAATTAGGATAAAAATTCACATATCAAAATTGAAACAAGACATGGGAGCCGATAAATCAAAATTTGAAAAATACAGGAAACATCTTTACACAGTGCACAGAGGCCTCATCGGTTTTTTCCCATAAAGTGTGGTGTGATTCTTAATGTCTTCACTTTGGGGCTCATGATTGAGCAGTAATCTTATTGAGGTTTTGTAAATCTAGCTTCTGATGTTACTGGGAGACAAAAATCTGACAGCAAACTCCCTGTTCTTGTTTTCATAAGATATCTGTTCCATCATCTGCAATTAGCCATGAGTCTTAGTTCCAGGAATATTTCATAAATGTATCAATTTGGACAAGACTCCACTCAGCATGTTGATTGGGAATGATTTCCTGCAGTCATCTTTATCTTTCAAAAAGAGAAGAATCCCTGAAAACCTCAGGACTACATTCATCTGTGGATATGAGGAAAAAATGTGTTTTACAGAATATTTTTTATGAATTATGCTGTTTTACTGAATTGGTGACTATGCATTCTTCTCTAATAATCATGATTTTTAGTAGCAATAGAGAGTTATCTTGATTTACTATACCAAGTGTGGCTTCCCTCTTATTGCAGGATCTTAATTCCAAATAAAGAGCAGTTAGCTACTTTGAAGTATGCTGCCACTATGCACCAATAGGATGTTCCTACCATACTGGTCACTTATGATTTCTAGAAATCATAGCTGAGTAGGAATTTTGATTTCTTCCCTCCCTCAGAAAAGTGTCTGATTCTTTGAAAACTAGTTTTCAGATGTCGAAATTCATATCCCTTTCAGCTCAGGGATATGCCATTTCTGATGTATGTACATTCTTATTTTTTCAATGTTATTTCATGTTATACATATGAATAGTTTCCTGTAAAAAAGTGATCCACATGTGTGCATGGCCATTGAGGTTGCCAAAAGAAGATGTGTATTCTACTCAATTAAAAATACATAAATTTATAAATTAACATGTGGTTCTGTGAACTTAATTCAAGTCATATGCAAAAGCAGCATATACTCTTAACTTTCCAGTCCTCTCCCCAACCACAGATTATGTATTCTTAAAATGTTATCTGTAGTGGAACTGCTTAAACTTTTTCTAGAAAGAACAATATTTCCAAATTTGCTTGAATAGGTTTTACTCTTCTTTTAAAAGCACAAGCCTGATGGAAGGTAACACAAGCAAAGGGTCCATGGCTTAATTATAAAGACATCATTTAAGACAAGAGAATATGAATTCTCATTAGCATAATTGAATTCTGGATTTTACCGTGCCTACAAGGCACCCCCTTAGGATTTCAGTCTATGTAAACTAATAAATCATTGCTGTATGTAAACCTGTTTGAAGTGTTGAGTAAATGATTGCTTCCTAATTGATTTGAGCATAATTGTAAGGTTTGCGGAGTATTGTTAGGAAGCTCCCTGGTTAACTATCATTCTCCATTCTAAGTTTTCCTTTGTTAGGTACCTCAATGGTTTTCTCAGAAGCACATCTATACTTTCCCAATGATGTTGAGTATAGACATAGGCCTAAGTGAGGGCCAATGTGAAAACACAGAAAAATTAATTAAAAAGAGATTGGAGACAGATGACTAATAGATGCCCTTCTATTCTTTTTCTCACTCTGTTTTACATGTTCATAAAGCAGCAAGTGACTTCAAGGCAAATTATACCCATTAGTGAATATATGGGAAAGCATAGCATAATTACATTGTTAAGTTTATTTAGAATGATTTTTACCTTTTGGTTGTGGTTACATGAATTCAATATTTTTATCTTTTTCAGATCTGTATATGTAAAGGCAAAATAAAACTTAACTTATAGTGATTCTTCACTCTACTGCAAATCCCTAGGAACACATTTGTTAGTTAATGTGTTAGATGTGTACCCATATTGCACCAGTCGCATGGTTTATTTGATAGTTTTGAGTACACTTAATTAGCTAGTAATGTCTATTTATATTTACCTGTTACAATGTCTCTGCAGTCACCAAGTTCCTGAACTAACCTCTACAACATATTAGCTGTGTGACTGTAGAATGTTTTGTGAGGATGTTTCTATTTAAAACTCTTTAAAAGTTCGGGGACACCTTTTTAAATATCACTTGTCATCGACCACTTTAGCTCCCAACAGATTTCTCACTATTCTTAGCCACACTGATTCTAATAATTCTTTTTTCTTTAAATATTTTTCTTTAAGGTAAATATGTTTCAACTTGATTAGTGAAACTATAAAATGTCCCAAAATATGTGTTGAAGGAATGGTATTTTGCCATGAATGCAGAGAAAGTGATGAAATTCGATATTGTTAAAAACTAGGGAACGGAAGACTTGTGGAAGCAGAACTCTTTGTTTCCTTAATCATTGACTAGGGCTCCCAGAACAAAGCTCTGAATCACCTTTACTGAGGCTTCCTGATCCCCTTCATCTCAGTTCTGGGAATTAAGTGCTGTGTGTCCCCAATCACAGTCAGAGATATGACAGATATTACCAGAATTTTTTTAATATGTTTAAATCTCCATTCAGTTTATGTGACCCAGCAGAAGATAATTTTGCCAGGCCTGACCTAAGAATCTAGATAAATGTTAGTCAAGGGTCAGATACAGAAATAAGTTGCATAAGGGGTGCCTTCAATGTCTTTCAAAAAACCTTGAGAGGTGGAAACAGATGCTAAGGATTGAAAGATAGCTACTAGAAAATAAATTTTAAAACACTTTGCTAAACACCGTTGGTAAAAGCAACCATCTTGATTTATACAGTCTAGTAGCTCCAAATGAAACTCTAAATTTACTATTGTTAGAGTTACATAGTAAACTGTTAAGATGGAGAACATGGAAAAATAAAGGTTTGATAAATTTGCTAAGCATGTGGTCATTTGTAAATATACTGTGAATAAAATAATTTAAAACATAAGAACCAATATATAACATGCACATATTTATGAAAGTTTTCTTTGAAAGTAAATGTTCTACCTGAATTATAATTTATCCAGCACATTCTGATGCCTAGAGATATTTGTTAGGTAATTAAGTTATAAAAAAAATTCACATGTAATTTAACATAGGCAAAAGAGTATTGTTGAAAACTTTGGTAAACACAAAACAACTGAAGTATTGTCTCATAAAATATTTTTAAATTATATTATATATGTTAGAAATACACAAAAAGAATTCAGGGGTGATATATAATTTGCAAACAGTATCTCCATTTAAAAATATAAAACCACCAACAAAAGAATATACTTGGTTGAGTCCATGGCTTTTGCTACATATGTATCAGAGAATGGCCTATGTATCATCAGTGGGAGAGGAGGCGCTTGGGCCTGTGGAGGCTTGTTGCACCAGTGAAGGAGGATGATAGTGGGGTGACATGGGTGTGGGTAGTTGGGTGGGAAAGTTCCCTCTTGAAGGAAAGGGGAATGGCGGATGGGATGGGGGTTTGCAGGGGGGAAACTGGGAATGGGGACAATATTTGAAATATAAATAAGTAAAATAATCAATATAAAAAGTAAAAATTAAAAATATAAGTGGAAAAGTTGAAAAATGAGAATGGGAAGCAAAGTCACAGTTGAGATTTTGTTTTGTGAAGATGTCATAAGATTTTATCTGGTTATAACTACATAAGTAATATGCCAATTATAGAGTACAGCTTTCCCAATTCAAGTATTAAAAATGAAGAGTCAGTATTAATGTTTTTTAGAATATATTAGAAGTTGAAAGATATATCTCAGTGTCTGAGTTCTTATCTAGCATGTGCAATGTTTAGGATTCAATCCCAAATACTACTAATAAAGAAAATAACTAAGTATTGTACAGCAGATGGATACCTGGGCAAAGGACCTGCTTCAGTGATAAGGGGTCCTCAGCTTAGATCCTTGGAGCTGTTTGAGACTAGCACTCTCATGCATGTCTGCAATCCGGGCATGCTTACAGCTACATGGAAGGTGTTCTCTAATCGCTACACAAGAACAATAGTAGTGTTTGCCTTGACATATGCTTACAATTATTCCCACACATAAGATCCATCTCATAGACAAAACGTACCCCCATATACAAATGTACACGAAAACTATAAAGGAGAAGGAATTGGAATCTTAGTGCTATTTCTGTAACTAGGAAAATGTATTTAATTTGATATTGGAAGATTGTGGGGAATTTACAAAGTTTAAGGAACACAGCTAGCTTTGAAAAAATCCTGGATGTTATTCAATTCACATCTCTGAAACACACACTTGAAGCTATCATTAAGTTACTTTCTTTGTACTTGATATTTTTCACTTTAACTAAAAAAAAGATAGAGAAAACTTACATTTTAGAATGGATATTTCTATCAACAGTCTAATTTTTATTTTATGCACAGCATTTAAAGTTGTGGTTATCAATTTGTAATTTCACACCAGTATGATTTTGCATTTATAAAGGTGACTTTGTGGATGTAGTACTTGTATTGTCCAGAAGAAGGAAATTTTGGTGCTGCCTCATTTTTTTTTTGTTTGTTTGTTTTTGTTTTTGTTTTTTTTTTCTCTAATTCTGAAGTTTTGTTTTAGTCTTTGAAATGTCATATTTAACATGGACTGTCAATCATTACACATTCTCAAAACTTTTGCAACCTTAAATTTCTGAAGATACTGCCATTCACTAGGAAGAGAGAATTCTCTGATAAAGGTGAAAATAATATTTGCCTATGGGCACCAAAACAAAAGTACATAGACTGCAATGGGAAGCTAGGCCAATTTATCCAAACAGAAATAAGGTCACTTCTCCTGGGGTCTATTACATCCCTCATAATGCTCTTCCTTTCATGTTTAAGATATCAGGTACATTTCTGGATCTTCTATTCTATTCCATTGATCCGAGTGATTATCTCTGTATCAGTAACATGCAGTTTTTAACACAATTGTCTTGTAATATAGCTTGAGTTCAGGAATTGGGATTACCACAGATGTTTTCTTGTTGTTGAGGATGGATTTCACTATTCTAAGTTTTTTCTTATTCCACATGAATTTTTACATTGCTCTTTCCAACTCTAAGAAGAATCGGGTTGGAATTTTGATGGGGGTTGCATTGAATCTGTAGATTGCTTTTGGTAAGATGGCCATTTTTACAATGTTGATCCTTCCAATCCATGAGCATGGGAGATCTTTCCATTTTCTGAGATATTCCTTGATTTCCTTCTTCAGAGTCTTTAAGTTTTTATCATTCAGGTCCTTCACATGTTTAGTTGGAGTCACACCAATGTATTTCATATTTTTCATGCCTATTGTGAAGAGTATGATTTCCCTAATTTCTTTCTCTGCATGTTTATCTTTGAGGAGAGGAAGGCTACTGATTTTTTGAGTTAATTTTTTATCCAGCCACTTTGCTGAAATTGTTTTTTAGCTGTGGAAATTCTCTGGTGGAATTTTTGGGGTCACTTACATAAACTATCATGTCATCTGCAAATTTCACATATATGGCCACTTGATTTTTGACAAAGGAACTGTAAACTTTAATGAAAAAAGCACAGCCTATTCAACAAATGGTATTGGTTCAACTGGCACTCAATATGTAGAAGAATGAAAATAGACCCTTTCTTATCTCCTTGTTCAAAGGTCAAGTGCAAGTGGATCAAAGATCTCCACATTAAACCAGGTACACTGAAACTATTAAAAGAGAATGTAGGGAAAACGTAAGAACAAAGAGGAACAGGAGAAAATTCCCCGAACAGAACACCAATGACTCATGATCTAAGGTCAAATATCAACAAATGGAACTTAATGAGATTTTAAAGCTTCTGTAAGGTTAAGGACACTGTCAAGAAAACAAAACAGCAGCCAACAGATTGGGAAAATATCTTTACCAACCTCACATCTGATAGTGGCCTAATATCCAAGGGATACAAAGAACTCAAGAAGATAAACACCAGAGAATCAAACAATCCTATTAAAAATTTGGGTACAGAGCCAAAGAAAAGTTTCTCAATTGAGGAATATTGAATGGTTAAGAAGTTTCTAAGGAAGGGCTCAACATCCTTAGTCATCAGGAATATGCAAATCAAAACAACCTTGAGATTCCACCACACCAGTCAGAATAGTTAAGATCAAAAATTCAGGTGGCAGCAGATGCTGGCGAGGATGCAGAGAAAGAGGAATACTTCTTTACTGTTGATGGGGTTGTAAACTGGTACAACTACTCTGTTAATCACTCTGGTGATTCTTGAGAAAATTGGACATAGTACTACCTGAAGACCCAGTTATTCCACTTCTGGGCATATACCCCAGAGAAGCTCCAACATACAACAAAGACACATGCACCACAATGTTCATAGCAGCTCTATTTATAATAGGCAGAAGCTGGATAGAACCCAGAATTCCTTCAGTAGATGAATAGATACAAAAATTGTGGTATATTTACAAAATGGAGTACTACTCAACTATCAGAAACAATGACTTTATGAAATTCTTAAGAAAATGGATGCATCTAGAGAATATCATCCTGAGTGAGTTAATCCTGTCACAAAAGAACAGACATAATATGCAGTCACTGATAATTGAATACTAACCCCAGAAAGCTCTGAACACCCTGAAACAACTCACAGACTATATGAAGTTCAAGAAAAACAAAGGTAAAAAAAAATGAAAAATCACTATGCTTAATATTTTCACACCAAGAAATCTTTGACTATTTCCAGGTTACACCTTGTTTTACATGTAGTTTATGCTCATTGTAACTAGTGAAATTTCAAGGCATACTATCAACACTTTACAGAATGCAAAAATGTTTTTAAAATCTGTACATTTATATATGTTTTTAAAATAAAGTTCAATTTAAAAAAGATATCACATACATGTACTTTATTGAAAATCTAATCAGAAAATTGATTACATATGTGACTACAATCCCATTATTGCACATGTAGGCATGTGTTTCCAGGCATATTTTTATTATAGTTTATAGTGTTCATATCTGAATAAAACTGTGCTGTCCTTTTCCACAGCAGGCCACAATTTTCTGAGAGTATGAGAGACAGCACTGAATAACCTCCTAATGGTGTTCCAGTTTGATTTCTTTATATCATGAATGCATACTTGGTGGTATCTTCAGCAACAGGGTCTTACTATCTAGTTCTGGCAAACAAGCAAGTGTAGTGGCAAGAGCTTAAAATATTCAGGACATTTTATGTTTACCTGATCAGCAAACAACTCAATAGAAGACATCTTATGTCATTATAAACTTAAGCTGGTATTCACATCATATTCATCTAGCAATTCGATAACAGTAGATTCTTCTATGACATGCATGAATTTTGACCACATTATGGTTTTAGATGCTCCAGGCGAAAGGAACTAAAATTCCATCAAACAGTGATTTGTTACCATAATTACCAGCTTGGCATGATAACACAAGTGGGACCACTATACCTAGCTGTTTAAGAATCCAGTATCCAAGGCAAATGAATGAGTAAGATTTATATTGACAACCCTTCCCCAGTATCCTACATAGCTCCTTCCAACACAATGAGTCCTAGCCTGGAGGGGGCAAAATTATTTCCTGTTCCAGCATCCTAAGTACTCATCTACATGGCTTAATTCCTCTATTTATGGACTCCCCACTTTTTTTTTTCCTGTGGCTTTTTGTTATTGTTGTTTCTTAACCGCACAAAAATTCACATCCTGGCAAATGACAATATAAAAAGAGAAGCTAGAATACACATGTGATTAAAAGCATTGGGTTTGTTCTTTTTCTGACCAAATTTAATATAATATTTTTCATTTTAACCCATTTTTCAAGTTCCCGAAATTTTAGTTTTCTTTACAGTTGAATAGAGTTTCATTGTTTGTATGTAAAGCATTTTTCTTATTCATTCACTTGTTGATAGCACCTGAATTGATTCCATTGTTTGATATTGTGAACAGACAAAAAATGAACAGGGTTAAGTAATTGTCTTTGTAGAAGGACGAGTCCATGCACAGCTTGATCATAATCTTTATTTTTGGTACATTTAGAAACCATCATTGATTTCTATAATAACTATACCTACTTTTGTTAGCAGTTAAATATGATTCTAGTTTCTATACAATATAATTAACATTTAATTTTTTATTGAAAATACAATTTGTAAAGGAATAGGGTAAGATAGAATTTAAGTGTGTTTTAATATGATTTTTATTGAAGAATAATGACAAAACATTTTATTATTTTACATGTCAAATTTTATCCCCTTTCCTGGTCTGCCTTCAAGAGTCTCAACCTGGTTCACCATGCCTTCTCTCCATCCAACAGGATGATCTCCCATCCACCCACCTACTCCCACCTCACAGTAGCTTTCCTATACTCTGGAGCATCAAGCTTATGCAGGACCAAGCACATTCACTCCCAGTGAGGCCAGATAAGGCATTTCTCTGCAACACATTTAGCAGGAGCCATTCACTAGCCCATGCATGCTCTTGGTTGGTGGCTTAGTGTCAGGGTTACCTAAGGAACCCTTGTTAGTTGATACTGTGGTTCATCTTATAGGGTTTTAATCCTCTTCAGCTCCTTCAATCTTTTCCCTAAATCTTCCATATAGGTCCCCAACCCAGTCTCGTGTTGGCTGTAAGTATGTGCATCTGTCTCAGCCTGGGGCTGGTAGAGTCTCCCATAGGACATAGAGCCAGTCCAGGGTCCTGTCTGCAAGCACATTCAGGGTTCAGCAATATGTTGGGGTTCTGTGACTGAGTATGGAATGAATCACAAGTTATACAGTCTCTAGATGGACTTCCTTCAGTTTCTGCTCCATTTTGTCCCTGCAGTTTCTATAGATAGGAACAGTTCTGGGTCAAAAACTGTGAGTTGAGTGGGTGGCCCCATCACTCATCTGGGGGCCTTATATATCCACTACATATAACATCTACAGGTTAGTCGTCATGGAAACACAAATCAAAACAACCATGAGATTCCACTTTATACCATTCAGAATGTCTTAAAAAAGAAAAAAAGGAAAAAAAAAACCCTCAGGGCATGATAGATGCTGGCATGGATGTGGAGAAAGAGGAACACTCCTCCATTCCTGGTAGAATTGCAAACTGGTACAATCACTCTGAAATTATGGCATTTTCTCAGAAAATTGCAAATAGTTTGACTTGAAGTCCCAGCCATACCACTCATGGGAATATACCCAAGCAATGCTAAGGACACATGCTTCACTATGTTCATAGCAGTCATGTGGGCAATGGCTAGAAGCTGGAAAAAAAAAACATGATTTCCCTCAATTGAAGAAAAGATAAAAAACCAGTTCATTTACATAATGGAATACTACTTAGCTATTACAAATGAGAACATTGTAAAAAAAAAAAAAAAAAAAAGGCAGGCAAATGGATGAAACTAGAAAATACCATTTCTGAATGCAGTAATTGAGCCCCAAAAGAACATACAAGGTATGTACTCCCAGATAAGTAGATATTAGTCAATACATTCAGAATACACACGATACAACTCGCAGACCATATGAAGTTTAAATAAAAAGAAGAAAGACACAAGTGTAGATGTTTCACTCCTATTTAGAAGGGGAAACAAAATCCTCAAGGCTGCAGAGGGAGGGAGGCACACAGGTGTAAAAGGGAAAGGGGAGGAAATAAAGGAATCATTATCAGGTATGTGGGGAGACAGGAGAGAAACCCAGAGGTCCGGGAGAATGAAGAGAAATATGAGCGACTATACTTTCTAAGATGTATTTATATTTATTTTTAAAGAATGCTCTACACATTGCCATCTTTGAAATTAAGAAAAGCTATTGAGACCAAATAATGGTGCAGCAAATAAGACTCTAAAAGCCAGTGCAAATGCTGCAAAGTTCATATAAGAAAGAATCAAGTTTACAGGATGTAGACCTGAAACTTCTGGCTTAAGATGACAAAAAAGCAAATTAATGTGTGTCACTAACATCAGTATACAGACATTCTATGCTTTAGGAAATAACCTAAGGTTCCTGTAGTAATTAAACGTTAAAGAAAAGTGAAATGTAATATCATAATGATGCATGTTACACATGACCGTACATGTAAAACTACATTTAACTAAAAACAAAACGTTCAATTTATTTAAGTAAACAAAACTGCCCCTGACAAACTAACTTATCAGAGCCTTACAGTTAAGGGAGCTGCTTCAGTGGACTGCTTATGCACCTTAAAATTGCCATTTCTTTTGATAAACTGTCTCAGGTTCTGCTGGCATTGTTTGTCTTTAGTTACTTCTTTGTTCAAAAGCACAAGAACTTTCAAATCCCAATGCTAATCACTGACTTCTGATGTCAGCAGAAACCATTAAAAATTGATCTAAATATTTCAATCCTATTCAGAAAGTCTGTATTGCCACTTGAGAATTACTGAGCTGGAATGTGCCTCTTAATGTATTCAATTTATATTAAATGAATATCTTACTAGAGCATTCTGAACTAAACAATGAGTATTTTTCATCTAATTTTAGCTGTTCTTGTGTTACCTTGCTCTAGCCACTCAAATTCTGCAATGTAAGTTTGAGAAACATAAGTCTTTTGTGGTTAGGAAGGTTTTTTTTTCTGTTTTTATTGAATATTCTCTGTATTTACATTTCAAATTTTATACTCTTTCCCCCTACTACCATCCCCCTCTCCCTCCACTTGTTTCCATAAAGGTGCTTCCTCTCCCAAACATCCTCTCCACCTCAGAGTCTTGGCATTTCCTCACACTGGAAAACATGCCTTCACTGGACCAATTGATGCCAGACAATGCTGTTCTCTGCTACATATACAACCGGAGCTCTAGGTATCTCCATGTGTCCTCATTGGTTGGAGTCTAACTTCTGAGTTATTTGAATGGATTGGATAGTAGCTCTCTATCAGATGTAGAATTAGTCAAGATCCTTTCCCAGTATGTTGGTTGAATTTTGTCCTCTTGACCATGTCCTTAGCCTTAGAGAAACACTGCAATTTCAGCAGGTCCTATTTGTCAATTCTAGGTCTTAGAACATAAGCCATTGGTGTTCTATTCAGGAAAATTTCCTGTGTGCCTATGTGTTCTAAGCTCTTCACTACTTTCTCCTCTATTAGTTTCAATGTACCTGGTTTTATGTGGAGGTCTTTGATCCATTTAGACTTGAGCTTTGTAAAAGTAGATAAGAATGGATCAACTTGCATGCCTTTGCATGCTGACTGCCTGTGAAACCACCACCATTTGCTGAAGATGTTGTTCTTATTCTACTGAATGTTGTTAGCTTCTTTGTGAAAGATCATAGGTATGTCGGTTCATTTCTGGGTCTGCAATCTCTTCCATTGATCTACGTGCCTGTATCTGTATTATTACCATGTGATTTTTTTTTCATGATTGATCTGTAATATGGCTTGAGGTCAAGGATTTCACAGCAAGGTTTTATTGTTGATAATAGTTTGTCTATCCTCGGTTTTTTATTATTTTAATGAAATTACAAATTCCTCTCTCTAGCTCTATGAAGAATTGAATAGGAATATTGATGAGGATTGCATTGAATCCCTAGATTGCTTTTGGTGAGATGGCCATTTTTTTTTTTTTTTTTTTTTTTTTTTTTTTACTATTTTGTTTGTTCCAATCCATGACCATGGGACATCTTTTCATCTTCTTAGATCTTCTTCAATTTCCTTCTTCAGAGACTTGAAGTGTTTGTCATACATATCTTTCACTTGTTTGGTTAGTGTTAACCAAGGTATTTTATTTTTTTTATTTTTTTGTGACTATTTTGAAATGTGCTGTTTCCCTAATTTGATTCTTAACCTTTTTATTCTTTGAGTAGAGGAAGATGACTGATTTGTTTGAGTTTATTTTAAATCTAGCAATTTAGCTGAAGTTTTTATCACCTGTATGTGTTATCTGGTGGAATATTTGGAGACAATTATGTATATTATCTTATGATTTGCAAATAGTGATTTTTTTTACTTGTTCCTTTCCAATTTATATCCCTTGACTTCCTTTTGCTGTCTAATTGCTTTGAGTAGGACTTCCAGTACTTAACTGAATAGGTACAGGGGAATAGGCAGCCTTGTCTGCTGCCTGATTTTAGAAGATTGCTATGGGTTTCTCACCATTTAGTTTGGTGCTGTCTACTGATATGCAATATATGGCATTTACTATGTTTAGATATGAGCTTTGAATTCCTGATCTTTCCAGTATTTTTAACATGAAGGAGTGTTGAATTGTGTCAAATGCTTTCTCAGCATCTAATGAGATGATCATGTGTATTTTTTTTCTTGAGTTTGTTGATATAGTGGATTACATTAATTAATTTCTGTATATTGAACCATCCCTGCATCCCTGGGATGAAGGCTACTTGATCATGGTGAATTATCATTTTAATGTGTTCTTGGATTCAGCCTGCAAGAAATTTTCTTGAGTATTTTTGCATGGATGTTCATGAGGGAAATTGGTCTGAAGTTCTCTTTCTTTGTAGGGTTTTTGTGTGGTTTACATAAAAGCATAATTGTGGCTTAAAAAAAGATTTTGGTAGAGTTTCCTATGTTTCTATTTTGTGAAATAGTTTGGAGAGTATTGGTATTTGATCTGCTATGATGGTCTTACAGAATTCAGCACTGAACTCACTTGGTTTCTAGAATGTCTTTGGTTGGATGCCTTTGATGAATGCTTCTATTCCTTCAACTGTTATGGGACTGTTTAGATAGTTTATTTGTTCCTGATTTAACTTTGATACCTGGTATCTGTCTAGAAAATTGAACATTTCCTCTAGATTTTTCAGTTTTGTTGAATATATGCTCTTGCATTAGGATCTAATGATTTCTTAAATTTCTTCAGATTCTATTTTTATATCTCCGCTTTCATTTTTGATTTTTTAAATTTGGATGCTCTCTCTGTATCCTCTAGTTAGTCTTGCTATGGTTTTATTATCCTTTTTGATTTTCTCAAAGAACCATTTCCTGGTTTTGTTGATTGTTTCTATATTACTTTTGTTTCTACTTGGTTGGTTTAAGCTCTGAGTTTGATTATTTCCTGCTGTCTACTCCACTTGGGTGTATCTGCTTCTTTTTGTTCTAGGATTTTCAGGTGTGCTGTCATGCTGCTAGTGTATGCTCTCTCTCTCTCTCTCTCTCTCTCTCTCTCTCTCTCTCTCTCTCTCTCCCTCTCTCTCTCTCTGAATGTACACAGAACTATGAATTTTTCTCTTAGTATTACTTTCATTGTATCCTTTAAGTTTGGGTATGTTGTACATTCATTTATACTAACTTCTGAAAAATCCTTAGTTTCTTTCTTTACTCTTTCCTTAACCAAGTTATCATTGAGTAGAGAATTATTCAGCTTCCATGTGCATGTGTGATTTTTGTTGTTTTTGCTTTTACTTAAGACCAGCCTTAGTCCGTAGTAATCTGATAGGATACATGGGGCTATTTGTGACCAATGACGAGGTCAAATTTTGAGAGTGTATATTCGTTATTTTATGAGGAAATGTTCTATAGATGCCTTTTAAGTCCATTTGGTTCATAACTTTGGGTAGTTTCACTGTCTCTCTTGTGAGTTTCTGCTTTTATAATCTGTCCACTGATTAGAATGGGATGTTGAAGTCCCCAACTATATTGTGTCTGATACAATATTTATTTTAAACTTTAGTAGAGTTTCTTTTATGGTTGTGGATTCCCTTGTATGTAGACAATATATGTTCAGGATTGAGAGCTCAACTTGATAGATTTCTTTTCTTCCATGAGTAAAAAGTGACCTTTCTTATCTTTCTGGATATCTTTTTGTTGAAAATATATTTTATTCGATATTTAAAAGCTGTCTACTACAGCTTTTTTCTTGGAACCATATGCTTTGAAAGTTTTTTTTTTCCCCCAGCATTTTACTCTGATAAATGGTCTGTCTTTGTCACTACAATGAGTTTCCTGTTTGCAGCAAAAAGCTGGATGCTGTTTATGTATCCAGTCTGTTAGCCTATGTCCTTTTATTAGGGTAATTGAGTCCATTGATGTTAAGTAATAGTAAGGAATAGTGATTGTTTTCTCTTGTTTGTTGTTGTTGTTGCTAGAGGTAGAATTATGTTTCTGTGGTTATCTTCTTTTGGGTTTTAGTAAGGACATTATTTTCTTGTGTATCTTAGGGTGTAGTTTTTCTCTTTTTGTTGGAGTATTCTATCTATTATCCTTTGTAGGACTGGGTTAGTAGACAGATATTGTGTAAATTTGATTTTGTTTTAAAATATCTCAGTTTCTCCATATAGGTTAGCTGATAATTTTGCTGGATATATTAACCTGAAATGGCAATTTGGATCTCTTTAGTTCTGTATGCAGTCTGTCCAGGATCTTGTAGATTTCATCGTCTATATTGGGAAGTCTGGTATAATTCTAATCAGTCTGCCTTTATATGCTACTTGTACTTTTTCCCTTACAGCTTTTAGTATTCTTTCTTTGTTTTGAAAGTTTGGTGATTTGAATATTATGTGTTGGAAGGTTTTTCTTTTCTGATTCAATGTATTTGGAGTTATCTAGATTTCATATATGTTTATGATCTCTTTCTTTAGGTTGGGGAAAGTTTTCTTCTATAATTTTGTTGAAAATATTTACTGGGCCTTTAGATTGGGAGTCCTCACTCTCTTGTATACCTATTAAACTTAAGTTTGGTCTTCTCATTGTTTCCTGGATTTTCTGGATATTTTGGTTTAGAAGCTTGTTGATTTTTTTCATTTTCTGACTGATGTGTCAATATTTTCTATGGCATCTTCTGCCCCTGAGATTTTCTCTTCTGTCTCTTATATTCTGATGGTGATGCTTGCATCTGTGACTCCTGACATCTTTTGTCAGGTTTTCTATCTCCAGAGTTGTCTTCTGTTGTGATTTCTTGATTGTTTCAATTTCCATTTTTAATTTCTTCACCTGTTTGTTTGTGTTTTCTTGTTGCTCTTTAAGTAATTTTTCTGTTTTCTCATTAAGGCCTTCTACTTGTTTACATATGTTCTTCTGGTTCACCTGTAATTCTTTAGGGGATCTATTCATACATTTCTTCAGGACTTCCATCATCATTATGAAGTATGTTTTTAAGTCCAAATCTTGGGCTTGTTTGCTTGTTTGTTTTTCTGGTGTGTTAGGAATACCACTATTTGCTGTGGTGGGAGAAATAGGTTCTGATGTTGCAAGGTTATCTTGGTTTTCATTTCTTAGGTTCTTGTGCTTGTCTCTTGCCATCTTGTTTTTTGTAATGCTAGGTAAACTTGTTGTCTCTCTCTAGAGCTTGTCTCTCCTGTGGGTCTGTGAGCACATGTTCTCAGGACAGAGATTGTTCCTGGGTGTTCTCTCTGTGAGTAGCTCTCTGTGGGTAGGCTGTGAGTTATGATGGCAGTGGGCCAGCTCTGGCTTTGGGCCAAAATCATCCATTCCCAGGCTGTACAGAGCTACCTGCACACTGTGAATTCTTGGTGGTCTCTCTCCTGTTGACTCAGGAAGGAGAGCACTCCTGTGCCTTCTCTTCTTGCTCACAATCTGAGCGAAGGCCATGAGTGCTTATGTCAGTGGACCAGCCTTGTCTTTAGCTAGAACTGTTCTGAGACTACACTGTGTCACCTGTATCAAAAGAGTTTCTGGAAGCCACTCCCTTGATAGTCAGTAAAGTAGAAGTGTGGACTCACTGTGGCCTAGGAGGGAGAGCACAGCTGTGTGTCATTTGGTTGCTCAGCAATCCGAGAGCAGGCCATGGGTCCAAATGGGGAAGTGTAAGTCTTACTTTTCCTGAGTAAGGATTTAAAATTTCCAGTGGGCATAGTCCATTTTTTAATAGCCCATAGCATAGTGAAATAGTTCAGGTTGGGAACTCTGGACATTAAAGTTCATGGCCTCTTCACATATATAGATGATAATGAAATACTGTTAAAAATGGTATCTCAATCATCTAATTATAAATTTGGTGCCTATATGGTTACTAAGAAAATTGAACATAGTAATACGTGAGGATCCATGTATACCACTTCTGGGCATATACTTAAAAAATGCTCCAACATATAACAGGGACACATGTTCTGCCATGTTCATAGCACAGCTCTTGTTTATAATTGTCTGAAGCTGCAAAGAACCCAGATGATAAGAACAGATTGATTTGTATTCTTCTACATGCTGACCTACAGTTGAGCCAGCACCATTTGTTGAAAATGCTATTTTTTTCTAATGGATAGTTTTAGATCCTTTGTCATAGATCAAGTGACCATAGGTGTGTGGGTACATTTCTTAACCCAGATGTTTTTCAACATTGGAATGGATACAGAAAATGTGGTACATTTACACAATAATATACTGCTCAGTTAATAAAAGCAATGACTTTATGAAATTCTTTGGCAAATGGATGGAACTAGAAAATATCATCCTGAATGAGATAACCCAACTGCAAAAGAACACACATCTTGCACACTCACTAAATGTGGATATTATTCCAAAAGCTCAGATCACCCAAGATATAATCCAGAAACCACATGAAACTTAAGAATTTGGAAAACCAAAGAGATGATGCTTTAGTCATTCTTAAAAGGGGGAACAAAATATTGACAGGAGAAAATATAGAGTCAAAGATTGGAACAGATACTGAAGAAAAGATCATTTAGAATATACCAAGATCCTTCTCATAAAATGCCAGCAAACCCAGACAATATTGTGGATACCAAGATGTGCATGCTGACAGGTACCTGACATAGCTCTCTCCAGAGAGGCTCTGCCAGAGCACATGAAAGATATAGTCAGATGCTTTCAACCCACCACTGGACTAAAAAAGGGGTCCCCAATAAAGAGTTATAAAAAAGACTGAAGGAGGTGAAGGGGTTTTTAGTCCCACAGGAAGAACAACAATATGCATCAACCAAACCTTCCTGAGAGCTCCCAGAGACTAAATCACCAACCAAAGAGTACACTTGCAGGTACTCATGGTTCCAGTAACATATGTAGCAGATGATGGCCTTATTATGCATCAATGGGAGGAGAGGTACTTGGTCCTGTGAAGGCTCAATACTCCAGTGTAGAGGAATGCCAGGACAAGGAGACAAGAGGGAGTATGAGGGTGGAGGAACACTCTTACACTGGGTGAGGCTGGGCAAGGGCATACGGTATAGGGGGATTACAGAGGGAAAACTGGGAAAGGGGATAGCATTTAAAATGTAAGTAAAGAAATTATTCAATAAAAAATAATAAAAATTAACTATATACATATATATTAAATTAGAATTAAATCATTTTTTCAGATCACATATTCAATGAACTAACAATATAATTCCTAAATGAAATATTCTATTTAATGTACTTATTAATATACTATGAGAGAGCTATATCAATACAGAAACTCTTCCCAGAAATGGCCGTACCTTATCTCATAGGAATTAAAACAGAACTGAAATAAAAATAGACAAAATCTCATTAAAGTAAAGAAAAATTGTTATTTCTTTTAAATAGCTAAGTAAACTAAGTGGAATATTGAGTAATGTTTATTAATGTTTACTTACACTTCTGGCCGAAGGCTAAAGCCGGCCCAGTTGCATCAGGACTGGGGTCCAGACGGAATATTGCTAAGCGCCCAGAAAAGCTGCAGGATGGCACTTACTCCTGAGCTCAGTGGTAATTCCATACTCTCTCTCCACTGACTATTCCTGGATTAGCTGACCAGAAATCTCAGGTCACAGCTAGAGGTACTACCAGGGAACAGACACTATCTGCCCAAGGCCAGAGCTGGCCTAGTTGCATCAAGACTGGGCACTGCCATCGGGTTATACAGCCTACTAGGAGATCCAATCACCCAGGAGCATTATTTCTCCAGAGACCATATGCCCACAGACTCACAGGAAAGACAAGCTCCAAACCGATGGAGGTTCTCAAGAATCACATAAATAACACACTTAAAGAAATACAGGACAACCAGGAGAACACATGCAAACAAGTTGAAGCACTTCAAGAGGAAACACACGCGCGCACACACACACAAACCAAAAACAAAACAAAACAAAACAAAACAAAACAAAACAACAACAACAACAAAAAACCCCACAAAAATCACTGAAAGAGCTACAGGAAAGCACAATCAAATAGGTGAAAGAATTGAAATCAGAAACAATGAAGAATGAAAAAGATCGGAATACCCAATGAACAATTCATAGGTCTTATGAAGCCCAAAGAGAAGAAAGGCCAGAAGGTGGATGTCTCAGTGCTTATTAGAAGGGATAACAAAATGCTCATGGGAGGAAATAAAACACAAAGAGAATCAGGGATTAGAGAAACGATCCAGAGACTGCTTTGCTTGGGGATCCATCCCATACGCAGCCAATAAACTCAAACACTATTGCTGATGCCAAGTAGTGCTTACTGGCAGAAACCAGATATGGATGTCTCCTCAGAGGCTCTGCCAGAGCCATACTGATACAGAGGAGGATGTTTGCAGCTAACCATCAACCTGAACATGAGAACCAAATGAAGGAGCTAGAGAAAGAACTGAAGGGGCGTAAAGTGTCTGCAACCCCTTGAGAAGAACAAAATGATCAGCTAACATTCCAACTAAAACACCAACCAATGAGTTCATATAGAGAGTCCTAAAGTCCCAGTTGCATATGCAGCAGAGGATAGCATTCTCTGGCATCAATGGGAGGAGAGGACTTTGGTTCAGCAAAGTCTCTTTTTCCCAGTGTAGAGAAATGCCAAGGTGTTGAGGTGGGAAAATCTGGCACCTGCACCACAAACAGCTACTCTGAATTGGGCGAAGGCCTGGTAGGGTTTGAAAGAAAGACACAACTCAATTATTACCAGAAGTGCTTTTACTCCATCTTCATCTCCAAGTCCAAGATTTTCAGCCACAACTGACTCCAGTCTTCAGTATATACACTTAGAGAGAATTACAAAGGGGGTATGCAAATTTTCTAGCTGCTTGGTGGAGGAGTCACCCCCTAGGGTGAAGTTTGTAACCTGAGGTAGCTGAAAACAGGGAGAGGACCAAGTGTGGAGTAGGTTTGTGACTGGGCCAATTAGTATTACAAAGGAGGGCTTGTTACTTTCCCAAAGTCAAGGCATACAAGCAGGCAGTGGTCAGTTCAGCTAACCCTTAGCAGATGGGGTTAGCTATAATTTTCCAAAAGGAGAGAGTGGATGGGAGAGAAAACACCTTCACTGAGGCAATAGGAAAAGGAGGGGGGATGGGATTGGAGAAGGGGTAACATTTGAACTGTAAATACAAAGACTATCCAATAAAAAACATTTACTTAAAATAATACATAATTTATAGAAATTGACTTTATTAAATAAACTAGAAATTTAAATTTTAAGTGTAAATATATTTAATAAATATTCCTTTCAAAAATACTATTACTTCATCCCACTTACTTGAAATTTCTATGTAATTAGAAAGTAATTTTAGAAGAATAGAGTCTCATAAGGTAGATGCAACATATTTCCATAGATATATTGAATGACAACTGAATAACACCTAATATACACAGTTTACCTTTCGCAGGATCTTATAGGCATTGAATGCACAGTAGTGCCTTATTTTATATGAGTGTACCAATTCCTGTGTTTTACATTTTTCTTCAGTTATTCTAATATTCTACATACATATGCATGATATTTTCCCAATCAAAGCATGATGTTTTTAGGAGAAACTATAGTATATAATTTTACACTATTTCTCTTCCCTTGTCTTAACTAATGTAAAGTATACCTATAATCTTAGTATTAGATGAACATTTGGAAATAGTAAGAAAAATAATTCTTTCTCTATCTTGAGGATTAAGACAACATAATCAGTTAGTACTTGGTCTCTCAGCCTCTTTGATTTCAGGAATCCAATTGACCAAATGTCCTTTATATTAAAAGAAAGAAATCACTAAAATGTTAGTATTAAACGATGTGAAATAAAGAGATGTGATATTAAAATAGAGAAAACAACAACATCAGAGCAGAAAACCACCAACATATTATTACAAATGTATAACAGTGAAAGACCCCCACAGAGAAGAGACCCTCAGTCTATTCTCAGAATAACACAACCCCCCAAGAAATCACAAGAGACCATCCTTTTTTATGGACCAGTGCACTGGGGTTGAGACTCATATTCCATTCAGGAATAGAGGAGTCTGACCCTGAGTGGCTGTGAGAAGGGGCTTTTAAAGGAAACAAACCACAACCCCTCCCCCCTGGGAGAGGTGGTGTTTGTCATTGGAGAATACCATAAATACCAGTGAAGAATTGCGAGGGGAACATCCGGTTTCTCAAGACTGTTTATGATGTGTTACTTAATATTTATGTTTTTATGTTCAGTCAGTTTCTGAAACAGAGTCATCCTGACTTTAAGGCCATAAATACTTTATAGTCAGCCAGTTCCTGAAACGGAGTAACTGAACCTGTTATCCTACATTTTTGGCTCTACAATACCTACTAGGCATCTTCTACTTTCCCTGTTAGGGGGTCAGGATGTATTCTGGTCTTTCAATAGATTATATAACTTTAACATATGTTTTTTTATTTTCTATACTATATTATGTTATATATATATGTTTATATATTGATTCATAAAATATACATAAATTTATATAATATTTATACATAGATTTATATGTATTATAAATTAATGTTTTTATTATTCTATATATATGGTTTTGATATTACATATACATTAAAATTAATGTTTAATTTTGAAACGGAGTTGATAATAAGTTTATAATCATTCATATACTTAGTGTTAACCTATATCGATGATAGAGTAAAATTATATATAGCCATGTACAAGAAAACATCAAAGCAACCATTCACAATCATCAGGTGAGCTTCAACTCAGTGATGCAAGGATGGTTCAATATATAAAAATCCACATATGTCATCCAGTACATAAACCAACTCAAAGAAGAAAAAAACACATGATCATCTCACTAGATGCTGGGAAAGCATTTGACAAAATTCAACACCAATTTATGTTAAAAGCCTTGGAAAAAGCAGGAACCCAAGGCCCATACCTAAACAAAATAAAAGCAATATACAGCAAACCAATAGCCAGCATCAAACTAAACAATGAGAAACCTGAAACAATCCCACTAAAATAAAGGACTAGACAAGGCTACCCCCTCTCCCCCTACCTATTAAAAACAGTACAGGAAGTCCTGGCCAGAGCAATTAGAGAGCAAAAGGAAATCAAAGGGATACAAATCAGAAAGGAAGAAATAAAAATATCACTATATGCAGATGACATGATAGTATATGTAAGTGACCCAAATTCCACCAGAGAATATTTATGGTTGATAAACAAGTTCATCAAAGTGGCTGTATATAAAATTAACTCAAACAAATCAGTAGTCTTTCTCTACTCAAAAGACAAACATGCTGAGAAAGAAATTAGGGAAAAGATACCCTTTACAATAGTCACAAACAATATGAAATACCTCGGTGTGATCCTGACTAAGAAAGTGAAGGACCTATATGACAAGAACTTCAAATCTCTGAAGAAGGAAATTTAACAGGATCTCAGAAGATAGAAGGATCTTCCAAGCACATGGATTGGAAGGATCAACATTATAAAAATGGACATCTTACCTAAAGCAATCTACAGATTCAAAGCAATCCACATCAAAATTCCAACTCAATTCTTCATAAAGTTGGAAAGAGCAATTTGTAAATTTTTCTGGAATAAAAAACCTAGCATATCAAAATTTGTACTCAAAAAAAAGGAAACTTCTGCAGGTATTACCATCCCTAACCTCAAGCTATATTACAAAGCAATTAAAAAAAAAAAAAAAACAGAAACACAAGGTACTGGTACAGAAATAGACAGTTAGATCAATGGAACATGACAGAAGATACAGTAATGAACTCTCATACACCTAGTCACTTGATTTTTCACAAAGGAGCAGAAACATTCAATGGAAAAAGGACAACCTCTTCAACAAATGGTGTTAGTTCAACTGGCAGTCAACATGTAGAAGAATAAAAATAGATCCTTTCTTATCTCCTTGTACAAAGCTCAAGTGAAAGTGGATCAAAGATGTCCACATAAAACCAGGTACACTGAAACTTTTAGAAGAGAAAGTGTGGAAAACCTTAGAACACATAGGTACAGGGGAAATTTTCCTGAACAGAATACCAATGGCTTGTGCTCAAAAATCAAGAATCAATAAATGGGACTTAATGAGATTGCAAAGTTTCTGCAAGGCTAAGGATACTGTCAAGAAAACAAAATAATAGTCAACAGATTGGGAAAAAACCTTTACCAATCCCACATCTGATAGAGTTCTAATATCCAATATATACAAATAACTCATGAAATTAGTCTACAGAGAATCAAACAATCCTACTAAAAATGGGGTACAGAGCTAAACAAAGTATTCTCAATTGATGAATATTGAATGGCTGAGAAGCTCCTAAGGAAATGCTCCACATCCCTAGTCACCAGGGAAATGCAAATCAAAACAACCTGACATTCTACAATCACACCAGTCAGAGTGGCTAAGATCAAAAACTCAGATGACAGCAGGTACTAGCAAGGATGCAGAGACAGAGGTACCATCCTCCACTGTTGGTTGGGTTGTAAACTAGGACAACAAATCTGGAAATCAGTCTCACAGTTCCTCAGAAAATTGGACATAGGTATATAGTACTAACTGAAGACCTAGTAATTCCACTTCTGGGCTTATACCTCGAAGATGCTCCAACATACAGTAAGGACACATGCTCCACCATTTTAATAGCAACTTTATTTATGATAGCCTGAAGCTTTAAAGAACCCAGATGTCCTTCAGTAGATGAATGGATAAAGAAATGGTGATATATTTACACAGTGGAGTACTAATCAGCTATTAGAAAAAAAATGATTTTATAAAATTTTTAGGAAAATGGATATATCTAGAGAATATTATTCTGAGTAGGATAACCCAGTCACAAACATACAGACATAATATGCAGTCACTGATAGGTGGATACTAACCTCAGAAAACTGATTAACCAAGAAACAATTAACAGACTATATAAAGCCCAAAAAAAATAAAAAAGCAAAAAAAGTGGAAGCCTCAGTCCTTCTCAGGAAAAAACAAAACAAAACAAAACAAAACAATAACTGTAAAGCACCCTCTCAGAGTTGGGTATACCTACACCTGAAATCATTAGTAACTTAAGAGCTAAGAAGATAGCCTTGTTAAAATTTTGGTATTTAAAAATCATTATGTTTGAGGAACTTCTGTTTCCACCCGGTGGCGACTTCAGGACGCAGAGCAGAGCCTGGCACATCGGCCACCCAGGACCATGGCTTGTGGAGGCTGAGCAACTGGTGGGTGGGAGACCTGGGATGCCGGGGAGCAGAGAGATCTCTGCAGAGTGCACACGGAAAGTGGACCCTCTGCCTTGCCCTGTCCTGCCCTGCCTGATCCAGCGACCAGGAACAGAACATGGAACTTCTGTTTCCACCCGGCGGCGACTTCAGGACGCAGAGCTGAGCCTGGCCCATCTGCCACCCGGAACAGCGGCTCGTAGAGGCTGAGAAACTAGTGTGTAGGGGACCTGGGCTGCCAGGGAGCAGAGAGATCTCTGCGGAGTGCACACAGAAAGTGCATCCCTTGCCTTGCCCTGCCCTGCCCTTCCTGATCCAGCAACCAGGAACAAAACATTGGAACTTCTGTTCCCACCCTGCCACTCTGAGGCATAGAACAGGGCTCAGCCCATCTACCACCTGGACCAGTGGAATCCAGGGACACAGACCAGATACAAGAGAAAGGAAAGAACATATCACTGACAACATAATGGCAAGAGGAAAGCAAAAGAGTATATCCAAAGGAAACCAAGACAACCTGGCAACACCAGAACCCAGCTCTCCCATAACAGCAAACATCGGAATTCCAAACACTCCAGAAAAGAAAGACACAGACCTGAAATCATACCTCAAGATGATGATAGAGACAATTAAACAAGAACGGGAGGAAAAACAAAAGATTTAGAAGCTTTTAAAGAGGAAACAAAACAACTCAAAGAACTACAAGAAAAAAAAAAAAAAAAACCATAGAGATAAAGGAATGGAAAAGAGAACTTAAAACAGAAATAAAGAAAAAACTAAAAGAGATAACCCTAGAGGTAGAAGACCGAAAAAAGAAATCAGGAGTCACAGAAGCAAGCATTTCCAATAGATTACAAGAGATGGAAGAGAAAATCTCGGGGGCAGAAGACAACATTGTAAACATAGACAAAACAGCCAGAGAAGATGCAAAAAACAAAAAGCTCCAGACCCAAAATGTCCAGGAAATCTATGACACAATGAGAAAACCGAACCTAAGGATAATAAGAAGAGAAGAGGTAGAAGAGTATCAACTAAGAGGAACAGAAAATATCTTCAACAAAATCATAAAAGAAAACTTCCTTACGTCCAAGAATGAGATGATCACGAGCATAAAAGAAACCTTCAGAACTCCAAATAGATTGGACCAGAAGAGAAATACCTCCCGACACATAATAGTAAAAACATCAAGTGCCCAAAGCAAAGAAAAAATACTAAAAGCAGTAAGGGAAAAAGGTCAGGTAACATATAAAGGCAGGCCAATCAGACTCACACTCGATTTCTCAACAGAGACTATGAAAGCTAGAAGAGCCTGGACAGACATGCACACCCTAAGAGAGCAAAAGTGCCTGCCCAAGCTGCTATACCCAGCAAAACTATCAATCACCATAGATGGAGAGACAAAGATATTTCAAGACAAATCAAAATTCACACAATATCTGACCACAAACCCAGCACTACAACGAATTATAGGTGGTAAACCCAATACAAGGAGGGAAAATACAGCCTAGTAAAAACAAGAAAACTCCTAAACAAAAAAACTAGAAGAAGAAAAAGACACAGACACAACTCAACCCACTAAAGCAATAATGGCAGGAAACAGAAACAACTATTCCTTGATTTATATTAACATAAATGGACTCAACTCCCCAATAAAGAGACATAGGCAATCAGACTGGATACATAAACAGAATGGAGGATTTAGCTGCATACAATAAACTCATCTCAGAGACAAAGACAGACACTATCTCAGAGTAAAAGGGTGGGAAAAAAAACTTTCAAGCAAACAGCTCCTAAAAGCAAGATTGAGTGGCTATTCTAATCTCGAATAAAGTAAATTTCCAACCAAATTTATCGAAAAAAAGATAAGGAAAGACAATTTTTACTCATTACCGGGGAAATCTGTCAGGAGGAACTCTCAATCCTTAACATATATGCTCCAAATAAAAAAGCACACACATTCATAAAAGAAACCCTACTAAAGCTCAAAAAGTATATTTCACACCACACAATAATAGTGGGAGACGTAAATACACCACTCTCACTAATGGACAGGTCATGGAAACAGTAACTGAACAAGGACACTGCAAAACTAGCAGAGACTTTGAACCAACTAGAATTAATAGATATATACAGAACATATTATCCTAAAGTAAAAGAATACTCCTTCTCACCACCCCATGGCACCTTCTCAAAAATTGACCACATAATAGGACATAGAGCAAGCCTCAATCAATATAAGAAGATTGAAATACTCCCATGCATCCTCTCAGATCACCATAGTGTACAGCTGGTCTATAACAACAACAAAGACAACAAAAAGCCCACATACACATGGAAACTAAACAACGTTATGTTAAACGATAGCAGGGTCAAAGAAGAAATAAAAAAAGAAATTAAGGATTTTCTTGAATTCAACGAAAACGAAAACACAACATACCCAAATTTATGGGATGCAATGAAAGCAGTACTGAGAGGGAAACTCATAGCCCTAAGTGCTTCTATAAAGAAATTGGAGAGAACTCACATCAGCAACCTGACAGCACAGATAAAAGCCCTAGAACAAAAGGAAGCAGATATACCCAAAAAGAGTAGACGGCAAGAAATAATCAAAATTAGGGCAGAAATAGACCAAATAGAATGAAAAAGAACCATTGAAAAAATCAACAAAAAAAGAGTTGGTTCTTTGAGAAAATCAACAAGATTGATAAACCCCTAGCCAGACTAACTAAAGGGCAAAGAGAGAATATCCAAATTAACAAAATCAGAAAGGAAAGTGGGGACATAACAACTGAAACTGAGGAAATTCAAGAAATCATCAGATCCTACTATAAAAACTTATACTCCACAAAATTGGAAAATCTGGAGGAAATGGACAAATTGCTAAAAAGATACAAGATCCCAAAGTTTAACCAGGACCAAGTAAAACATCTAAATAACCCTATAACACCTAAAGAAATAGAAGAAATCATCAAAAGTCTCCCAACCAAAAAAAGTCCAGGTCCAGACGGGTTCAGTGCAGAATTTTATTAGACATTTATTTGGGATATAACACCAATACTATACAAACCATTCCAAAAGATAGAATCAGATGGAATACTACCTAACTCATTTTTGAGGCTACAATAACCCTCATACCTAAACCACACAAAGACCCTACATGGAAAGAGAACTATAGACCAATCTCACTTATGAACATTGATGCAAAAATACTCAACAAAATCCTTGCAAACCGAATCCAAGAACACATTAAAACGATCATTCATCATGACCAAGTAGGCTTCATCCCTGGGATGCAGGGATGGTTTAATATAAGGAAATCCATCAATGTAATCCACCATATAAACAAACTCAAAGATCAAAATCACAGGGTCATCTCACTAGATGCTGAGAAAACATTTGACAAAATCCAACACCCCTTCATGTTAAAAGCCCTGGAAAGAACAGGAATCCAAGGTGCATACCTAAACATAATAAAAGCAATATACAGCAAACCAACAGCCAACATCAAACTTAATGGCGAAAAACTTGAAGCAATCCCACTAAAATCAGGGACTCGACAAGGCTGCCCACTCTCCCTCTACCTATTCAACATAGTACTGGAAGTCCTGGCTGGAGCAATTAGACAGCAAAAGGAGATCAAGAAGATACAAATAGGAAAGAAAGAGATAAAAACATCAGTCTTTGCTGATGACATGATAGTGTACTTGACTGACCCCACAAATTCCACCAGAGAACTCCTACAGCTGATAAAAAAGTTCAGCAAAGTGGCTGGACACAAAATTAACTCAAACAAGTCAGTAGCCTTACTATACTCAAAGGACAAACATGTAGAGAAAGAAATTAGGGAAAACGTACCCTTCACAATCGTCACAAAAACTATGAAGTCACCTTAGTTAGTGACTCTAACTAAGCAGTGAAGGACCTGTATGACAAGAACTTCAAACCTCTAAAGAAAGAAATTGAAGAGGATCTCAGAAAATGGAAAGATCTCCCATGCTCATGGACTGGAAAGATCAACATCTTAAAAATGTCCATCCTACCAAAAGCAATCTACAGATTCAATGCAATTCACATCAAAATTCCAACCCAGTTTTTCAATGATTTGGAAAGATCAATGTGCAATTTCATATGGAATAACAAAAGACCTAGAATAGCAAAATCTATCCTCAACAACAAAAATCATCTGCGAAAATCACTATCCCTGACTTCAAGCTATATTACAAGGCAATTGTGCTGAAAACTGCATGGTACTGGTACAGAAATAGGCATGTGGATCAATGGAATAGAATAGAAGATCCAGAAATGAGCCCTCATGTATATGGTCACCTGATTTTTGACAAAGGAGCAGTAAACATTCAATGGAAAAAGGACAGCCTATTCAACAAGTGGTGCTGGTCCAACTGGCACTCAGCATGCAAAAGAATGAAAATAGACCCTTTCTTATCTCCTTGTACAAAGCTCAAGTGTAAGTGGATCTCCACATTAAACCAGATACACTGAAACTATTAGATGAGAAAGTAGGAAAAACCTTAGAACACTTAGGCACAGGAGAAAATTTCCTGAACAAAACACCAATGGCTCAAGCTCTAAGGTCAAAGATTAACAAATGGGACTTAATGAGATTGCAAACTTTCTGTAAGACTAAGGACATTGTCAAGAAAACAAAATGGCAACCAACAGAATGGGAAAAAATCTTTATCAACACCACATCAGATAGAGGCCTAATATCCAAGGTATACAAGGAACTCAAAAAGCTAGACACCAGAGAATCAAATAACCCTATTAAAAAATGGTGTACAGAGCTAAACAAAACGTTCTCAGTTGAGGAACACCGAATGGCCGAGAAACATCTGAGGAAGTGCTCAACATCCTTAGCCATCAAGGAAATGCAAATCAAAACATCCCTGACCTTCTACCTCACACCAGTCAGATTGGCCAAGATCCAAAACTCAAATGACAGCAGATTCTGGTGAGGATGTGGAGAAAAAGGAACACTTCTCCACTGTTGGTGTGGTTGCAAACTAATACAACCACTCTGGAAATCAGTCTGGTGATACCGCAGAAAATTGGATATAGTACTACCTGAAGACCCAGCTATTCCACTTCTGGGCATATACCCCAGAGACACTTTAATACACAACAAAGATATATGCACCACAATGTTCATAGCAGCTCTATTTATAGTAGCCAGAAGCTGGAAATAACCCAGATGTCCTTCAGAAAATGAATGGATACAAAAATATTGGTACATTTACACAATGGAATACTACTCAGCCACCAGAAACAATGACTTAACCAAATTCTTAAGAAAATGGCTCCATCTAGAGAATATCATGCTGAGTGAGATAACCCAGTCACAAAAGAGCAGACATAATATGCAGTCACTGATTTTGGGATGCTAACCCCAGAGGCTTGCACTCCCCCAGAAACAACTCAAAGACTGTATGAAGTCCAAGAAATATAGAAAACAAAACAAAACAAAAACATATTTACAAAACAAGAAGACTTTGACTATTTCCATGTTGCATTTTGTTTTGCATGTAGTTTACACTCATTGTAACTATTAGGTTTTCAATGCTTACTGTCAAGCCTTTGAAAAAATCAAGTACTGACTAAAAATATATATTCATATAGTTTTATGTAAAAATTATTTTAAAATCTTAAAAAATAGTACTGACAAAAATGTATAATTTTAAGCAAAAATGTTTAAAATTAGTACATTTTTCATTGTTTTGTAAAATATAGTTGTTTTAAAAAAATCATTATGTTAATCTATAAACACCAAGAAAAGTTTTACTATTTCCACTTTATGTTTTTTTTCTACATTTACTTAATGCTTATTGTAACTAGTATGATTTCAATGCATACTATCAACCCTTTTAAAAAATCACGTACTGACAAAAATATATTCATATAATTTAATGCCAAAATATCTTTAATAATCTGTACATGTATCTGTTTTTTTTAAATAAAGTTGAAAGAAACAATAAATAAATAATTGAAAGGACAGTTTTGCCTTTGCTTATTAAGTCAGGTAGAAGAAATTTAGCTCAGCCTGTGATGAGACAGCAGAAATGGAGAAAAATAAATGGGCTTGAATTTCGTTGCATTGATCAAATTTCTACAATTTGCTTAAAACACTTATAGAGTGTTTTTCTTGATGTCCTTAATATTACTGAGTGTTTTTGCTTCACCTGAATCTTTTTATGTAGATCAAGGTAGTGTTGCATCAAATTAACCCAATTCCCCTTCTTCTTTCTCAGATACAGAGATTTTTGACATGAACCACCATGACTTGCCATATTACTATGTTTCCAGAATGAAACAATGGGATAAAACTTCAGTGTAGTAGTTTTGACTGAATTGTTAAATGAATAAATTAATGTGGGCACTGACAATTGTTCCATGTGAGTCAAGTAATATTTATGAGTATTATCTCTTATGTTTTTAAGAGCTCATATTGTCTTCCATAATAACGTACTAAATCTTAAATAATATGTTGTATATGTGTGCTAAATATATATAAAAGTTGATATAAGCATACAAATGTTTAAAATGTCAATAATTCTAACTTTTTGTATAAGATTATCTCTATTAGTATCAGTATATGTACTAATGGATTATTTCTAAATAGCTTTAAATGTCAACCTTGTTACTGAATTATTTAAAAGGTTGGCATTGATTTTAAATAAAATATAAAATTACTAAGTAATGATGATGGATCATATTGATAGTTTACTTTATGCTTTAGTATATTTTCAAGAACTATCTCACAGGGGATCTCATGTTCATTACAGGGGAATAGAGGAAAGGTTTTCCACTGTCTTGAATCTGGTACTAATTAAACTACTCCTTTTTCAAGTTTTCTGGGACAGGGATCTTGAAATGAAGACATTGTGGAATGACAGTTCTCAATAGATTTTTCTCATATTGTTTTTACAGTTCTCTAAAGTTACAATTATAGCACACACATATACACAAAATGCTCTATTTTCTATTAATTTTTATTTTCCATATTAATGAACCAAGTTTAAAGAAACAAGGAAGAACAAAGATTTTCTTTTAATAAAATCAAGCAAGACTTTTTAATGGAAAATATAAGAAGGTTTATTATTTTGAACAATGTTAAAAGTATATATAAATCTGTAAAATATTACCATATGGTAATAGATAAAGGGTAGGGAGACAATTTTGAGAAGAAAATTTGCTTGACAATGCAGTAGAACAGGCAAAAAATGAAATATTACACTAAGTTTATCAATTTCTGGGATGCTCATAAATGTGTAAAGAATAATATTTATAATGTGACAAACTGGATACTGAACAGTAATGAGATTGCACTGAGAAGCAGGGCCAGTGTATTTTAAATTTCAGTTTTACTGAAGACAAACATATGCATAGGAAATTACAGAGAATTTCTAGGCATCACACACCATTGTATGTGGCATGTGTTCACAACAGTCCTTGTGTGCTAGGTTCTACATAAGGATTGTAGTACTGAACATAATGTAAATACTTTGATTTTCTTTTCCATTTTTCCATTTTGCTCGTCAACTAATGATAAATTGGACATCTCCCAATATAGCTAATCTTTAGCTTTTGCACAAAATCAATTTATTCTTATCTTATTCATCATTTTCACATTCCTGACTTGCTCAGCAGAGAAACCACCTGCTAGTCATTTTATCAAATTATCCAAAGGTATTATGCAGCTCCTGCTTTTATTAATATCCTACCTCGATATCAAATAAATAAATCCTCTCATTTGACTAGCTTGTAAGCTGATTTACTTACTCTTACTTGAAATGTTTTTTTTTTTCCTTTGAAAGCCTGGTGCACTCTAGGCATTGCAATTTAACGGTAATTTTTGTATCTGTAGGTGTAAAATTACCAGACATTAAGATTCCAGAGATGACTGATATAATCACCTGAAAATCTACTTCCTACTGGGTGTTATTATTGACTAAAATGGATGTACTTCTTAAATATTTAGAAAAATGCAAATGTAACAAAGTTAGAAATGGTAATTACCCATTCTAGGGACAACCAGGCTTTGATTGCTACCAAAAAGGCAACAAATCTGCTAGAATGATATACTGAAACAGCCAAAACAAGTGCAAACTGTCATGTGGCCTATAGAAAAACACATAAATAACACGTTGGAAGATGATCTTGGAATGCTGGTTTTATAACTGTTTATAAGAAACTTATTTTGATGTAAATCTCTTTACCAACTTTAGAGAACACAACTTCAACCTAATTTATCATAATATGAACTGTTTCTCTGACTGAAGACATAAGCGATAAATTCCATGCATCTTTTATGACATTTAAAGCTAGATAAATGTGATTGTTTCCTCTTTAAAAACTTGGTTCAAAGCTGTTGAAATGTTGAAGTTGGCAAATACCCTGACACACATCCAGGAGAACTGCAGTTTGGATACCCAGACTCATGAAAAATGATGTGTTTAAAGCTGGTAAACTTAGGATTGCTTATAGCCGCAGCATTTGGGAGTAGATTCAGGATGAACACTGACAAGGGAGACTGTCGAAATTAGTCAGGCACAGTTTTAAGGAGAGAACTTAGTTGAATGAATATATAAATACATTAAAAATAGATGTAATACAATAAGGAATATCCATTCAATGTCTATCTCTGTCATGTACATACAACAGCCATAAAAATGTACATGACCAACTGGATAAACAAATACATTCACCTGTCTAAGAAGCACATGACTCACTCAAGCAACACAACCCCCATGGGGTTGTAAACCCTTTCAGCTCTTTCAGTTCCTTTCTAGGTGCTTCATTGGAAACCTATGGTTAGCTGCATGCATCTTCACCTGTATCTGTGTGACTATGGCAGAACCACTGAAGAGGCATCCATATCTGATTCCTGCCAGTAAACATGTCTTGGCATCAGCAATAGTGCTTGGGTTTGGTGACTGCATAAGGGGCAAATCTCCAGGAAAGGCAGTCTCTGATTGACCTTTTCTTCAATCCCTGCTCCTCTATTTGACCTTGTATTTTCTCTAATGAGTGTTTTGTTTTCCCTTCTAAGAAGGATTGAGACATCAACATTCTGACCTTCCTTCTTTTTGAGTTTTATAAGGTCTATTCAAAGCTTTTTGGGGCTCATATCCAGTTATCAGTGAGTGCATACCATGTGTATTCTTTTGTGACTGGGTTACCTCACTCAAGATGATAGCTTCTAGTTCCATTCATTTACCTAGGAATTTCATAAAGTCATTGTTTCTAATAGCTGAATAGTACTCCATTGTGTAAATGTACCACAATTTCTTTACCAGTTTTACATGCGATAGAGGGATAATATCTAATATATACAAAGAACTCAATAAGTTAGACTCCAGAGAATCAAATAATTCTGCTAAAAATGGCTACAGAGCTAAATAAAGAATTCTCAACTGAGGAATAGTGAATGGCAGAGAAGCACCTAAAGAAATGCTCAACATCTCTAGTTATTAAGGAAATGCAAATCAAAACAACTCTGAAAAGCCACTTCACATCAGTCAAAATGCCTAAGATCAAAAATTCAGGTGACACCAGATGCTGGCCAGGATGTGGAAAAAAAGGAACAACTCTTCATTGTTGGTGGGCTTGCAAGCTGGTACAAGCACAATGGAAATCATTCCGGTGGTCCCTCAGAAAGTTGGACATAGTACTATCTGATGATCCAGCTATTCCATTCCTGGGCTTACTTCCATAACTTTCTCCAACATATAGCAAGGATCCATGCTCCAGCATGTTCATAGCAGCCTTATGTATAATAAGGAAAGCTGGCAAGAACCCAGATCTCCTTCATCAGTGAACTGGATACAAAAATTGTGGTGCATTTACACAATGTTATACTACTCAGCTATTAGAAACAAGATGTTTCAAAGTCTTTCCTTGTGTTTCATCTATGGTGGATACAGGGTCTTCTGTGGAAGTGTTGCTTAGTTTCATTGAAGATGCAATGCCCTAACTATTGTTAGCTGAGTTTTCAAGATAGTGTTTGGAATTGGGAAAATTATATTTCTAGGTATTGCTATCCTTACTTTTTTTGTTTGATGATACTGTGTTCTTCAGTGTTTGTAAAATCTCAAGTTTATAAAAAAATGTGATCACGGAATGATTCTAGGTAAAAATTTTCTGTGGACCTAAAACATTTATTCACTGAGATTCTGGGTGCACTGCATGTTCAAGTATTGGTAGCTGACACTTATGAATGTGGATAAGATAGAGGTCTGAATTTGTTCACAGGATGAAGGAAAGCAGAATGTTCTAATATTATATGATACTTTGTTTCCTCAGAATGTGGGCAGAGAGTGAAGTTAGGTCACTGCAGAAGATCTGCTTTGTATCTGTTTATAAATTATGTTATTAAATCTGTATAAATGGAAGAAGATATCAAGATGTGAAGTCGATTTACCTGTTTTCCTAATGAGAATGACCTGTGGGTTAGGAGAAGAGAGTACTAGCTGGATTTGGGAGCTGAGGTAAAGCAAAAGAGTAGAGGTATGGCGATTAGGAGTGGAATGCCTTGTGATTTACTACAGATGGGAAGGAGGAGAGGGAAAGTTGTAAGAGGTGTTCTGTTGCAGATTTTTGAATTGGAGTGGTGGGATTGGTTTTGGAGGATCAGAGAGGACATTGAAATCTTAAATTAGCATACCTGCTTCCCTAGCAGGAATGGCTGGTACATTAGTAGGGAATGACTGGTAGATTCGGGATCAGGAAAAAGCAATGGGTTGGCAGAGAGAGGTTTAGAAGGGAAGGATGTTTAGGGGAAGCAACTATATGCTTTTTATTTCAAAATTTTTCCCAAGGGATAAAAGTTCCCCCCAAAATATAGTATATATAAACAAGTGAATTCATTTAAAATGCTCCAATTTTTATTAGGAGTCTAAATAACTGAACTTAGTGAACAGCAGTAGATTGGGAGGCAAAAGGGTGTTAGTATTTGGGGAAATCATAGATCAAAACAGCAAAATATAAGTCAAACAGATACAAGGAATTGAAGAGATGTATAAATCATATTTTGTAGGTTATAGTGATATAATTTGTTTGCTAAATCAGTCTAGTGTTCTCTCAGATACTTGCAAATAGACACAGACATACCACTTCTTAGCATATATCTAAAATATACTCCAATATTTAACAAGAACATATGCTTCACTACATTCATAGTAGCCTTATTCATAATCGCCAGAAGCTGCAAACAATGCAGATGTCTCTCAACAAAGGAATGGATACAGTATCTGTCATACATTTAGACAATGGAGTACTACTCATCTATTAAAAATAATGACTTCATGACATTCACAGGCAAATGGACGGAATGTGAAAATATCATCCTGAGTGAGGTTACCCAGTCACAAAAGAACATGCATGGTATGTACTCACTGTTAAGTGGATATTAGCCCAAAAGAAGATCAGATTTTCTATGATACAACTCACAGACCATAAGAAATCCATGAAAAAAGACCACACAAATCTATGGATGCTACAGTCCTACTCAGAAGGGGAAATACAACCTCTGGGAATTAAAGAGATTGAGGGATCTTGGAGAGAAAGAGGAGAACAAAAGGGGGGCACTTCAGATATGGGAGGAGATAGGAGAAAATTACAGAGGGTCAGGTACTTGAAAGTAGGTGTATAGAAGTGGGGATTGGCAAATTGGAGGTATCTGCTAGAAAGTCCATGGTGCCAGGCACCCAAGAGGTCCCCAGGACACATCAGGAAGGACATTAGCTGAAATACCCAACTGTAGATTTCATATCCAGTGGATAGGCATCACCCCTGGTTGAGGAATGGTTTCACACAACCACCTGAAAAACATCAATCAAGAATTCTTTCTGTCAAAAGGAAATGTAGGGACAGAAAGTAGAGCAGAGACTGAAGAAAAGGTCACACAGAGACTGCCCTAATTATTTATCCATACCAACTGTAGACAACAAACCCGGACACTGTTGCTGATGCCAAGAAATGCTTACTCAGCTGTCCCATGAGAGGCTTTGCCAGAGCCTGACCAATACAGTTGCAGATTCAGGCAGCCAAACATTTGACTAAGCATGGGAACCATAGTGGAGAACTTAGGGCAAGGACTGTAGAAGCTGAAGGTATTTTCAACCCCATAGGAAAGATTGCATTATCAAACAACCATCCCTCCCCAAAGCACTCAGAGACTAAACCACCAACCAAAGAGCAAACATGGAGTGATTCATGGCTTCAGCTGCATATGTCATAGAGAATGGCCTTAGAGGACATCATTGTGAAGGAGCCCCTTGGCCTGTGGAGGCTCAATTGCTCATGGTAGGGTAATGCTAAGGCACTAAAGCAGGAGTGGGTGGGTAGTGGGGAAGCACCCTCAAAGAGGGAGCAGGTGGAGGAAGGAACCGAACCGAGGAGCCTGTGGATGGGAAACTGTGATGCCGATAACATTAGAAATGTAAATGAATTAAATAACAAATAACAAATAAGAGTAGATATCCACTGCACTCAGCAGACTGAAATAGATGAATTGGTCAAAACTTGTCAATTTATCTATTTTAGCTTTGACTCAACACATATATTTCAAGTCATGCCATTCTTATTTGTCAACTGAAATACTTGTTGGAAATAAGATCTAAATCATAATTTAGCTAATTACTTTAAACTTCAAAGCTAAGGAAGTATTTTGCATAGAGATATTTGTTAAAACACCACTACAATTTAATTGAGCTTGTTGAAATCCCTCCACAAAATTAAATTTCTAAGTAACGAAGAGGTTTCTTTAGCCCATCCCCTAAATATATACATGGGCTGGTCCATGGCTCTAGATACCTATGTAGCAGAAGATTGCCTCATTTGGCATCAGTGGGTGGGGAGGCACTTGGTCTGTACAGGATTGATGCTCCAGAGAAGGGGGCTGCTAGAGGGGTGAGGCAGAAGGATAAGGGTGGGTGGAGGGGCACTCTTATATAGGCAAAAGAAAGAGGGTAGGATGTGTAAGGAGGGGACATGAGGAAGGGGGATAACATCTAAAATGTAAACAAATGAAATGATTAATAAAGAACAAAAACAACAACAAACCTAGGTTTCTGGCTCTACCTTTCAGAGGTGACTAGATTGCCTTTCTATTTGGCTCCACATTTTCTACTAAACAAAGTAAAGGGATTTTTATTTTTATAAACATGTGACTGCTATCAACCTGATATTTATGAGAAAGAACAAACCATGAGTACATACTCCATTCCATGTAGGATGTAGATAGCCCAGGGTTGTCATGCCGTCTAACAATGAGAAGGTAAGTCATGAAATAATCATTTTCAGACTATTCTCTCTCAGACAGCTGAACACACCAAAATATAACAAAATTATTTGAAGTGTTGACAATGAAATAATTTTTGTTTTGTTTACCAGAGTCATCAAATATATACCACTAAGTACTTTGTAAAGCTCATATTATTAATAAATTCTCTTGATAAATCAAATGCCCATGTTTTCATAGACATCAGAAAAGTAATCTTCAATATAGGAAATAAATGAATAGAATACTGACTGTGGATTCGGTCAATACATTGGGAAATTCACATCTGAGGTTTTGTTTGTTTGTTTGTTTTTCTTTAATCTTTGCTTTACAGTCCAGTCATTATCCTCCTGCAGTCTGCCATTTTACTGTTCCTCATCCCATACCTTCCCCCCTTCATAAAGAGGATGTCCCCACACTTCCATCCCAACCCACCAGACCTCACCATTCCCTGATCTCTTAAGGGCTAGGTACATCTTTCGTCACTGGGGCCAGTCCAGGCAGTCCTCTGCTATATATGTGTCTGGGGTCTCGTATCAGCTGGTATATGCTGCCTGGTTTGTAGCTTAGTGTCTGAGAAATCTCAGGGGTCCAGTTTAGATCAGACATCTGGTATTCCTATGGGGTTGTGCTCCTCCTCAGCTTCTTCTATCTTTCCCTAATTCAACTGCCCGGGTCCACAAATTCTATTCATTGATTGGGGGTAATCATCTGCATCTGACTCTTTCTGATACTTAGTGGGCCTCTCAGAGGGCAGCCATGCTAGGCTCCTTCCTCTAGGCACACCACAAAATCAGTAATAGTGTTAGGCCTTGGAGCCTCCCTTTGAGCTGGATGCCAATTTGAACGTATCACTGGACCTCCTTTCCCACAGTTTCTTCTCCATTTTTGTCTCTGCAGTTCTTTTAGACAGGGACAGGCACAATTCTCAATCAGAGTTTTTGACTGTGGGATGACACAGTCCCCATCTCTCCATTTGATGCCCTGTCTTTCTATTAATGGTGGACTCAACCACACCGTAGGGCCTTTCATCTAAGATCCTCTCTTTGAATCCTAAATATCTCTTACCTCCCAGGTCTCTGGTATATTCTAGAGGTTCCCCCTACCTCCTACCTCTCAAGGTTGCCTGTTTCCATTCTTTCTCCTGGCCCTCAAGACCTAGACAAAAAAAAAAAAAAAAAAAAAAAACACACACACAGATAAAACTTAATCAAATAGAAGAAAAAGTGAGAAAGAACCTCAAAATCATTAGGGATGGGGGTTCCTAAATAGAACTCAAACTCGTTCAGGATCTAAGATCAAAAATTGATAAATGTGATTTCATTGCTTCAAACATTTAAAATAGAACAAAAGCAACTGAAAATAATTCATTGCTAGTGATAAAAAATAGAAATTATTTTTAATTTTTCACCTTAGTTTATATGAATCTATCATTTTTATAATGGAAAGATACAGTATGTAAACACTGTCTTATTGTTCACATGAACAATTTTACAGTCATTTTGAAAGATTTTCTTTTATACCTATAGGACTGAGTTTATGCATGTGTATTTTATTTGTGGTAATGAGTACAGAGCCAGAGAAGTCATCAGATTCCATGGAATTAGTTACAGGTGGTTCTAAACTTTTGATGTGATTCTTAAGGAATTCATGCTGTTCTGCTGTAAGTGCACTCTGATCCCTTAACTGTGATCTATCTCTCCAGGACCTACTATGTCCCTTTAGCATTAAAAAAAAAAAAAACAATCGATATATTTGGTAAAGACAAAGATTAGGAAGCAATATGAAAAGCAATATTATCTTATACTATGATACTAAAAGTAAATTTTAAAAATATTTTTAAACTATTATTCACATTTTTAATCAGAGTGCATTTATAACAATTTCTTGAGAGTTCTTCCCTGTCTATTCTACTCTCCGACTTTTGATTCACACCTTTACTGCCACTAGGGATCTTACTTCACTTCAGTCTCAAAGCACACCCTGCCTCCAGGGCACCTGCTGTCAGCCCACACAATCAGGTAAGATACCCTTGCTCCAATCACTTGCCTGCAAGGAGAGAGGCAAGCCCAGTAGCCCAGAGATGTACACTGTCTTTTCTGTCCTCCACCTTCCAGTTTACACCTTTACCTGCAAAAGTAATTCTGCACCCCACTCCTTTCTGAACATTTATACCAGCTGCAACCAATGGCAAGTAATCCCAGAGGCCTGTTGCTACCATGGCCTTCCAACACCAGAGAAAACTATATGGCTGCAGGCAGGCACAAAAATATAATCAAGAAAACTCAGTGCAATATAACATTATCAGAATTCACCTCTCCTACTGCAGAATAACCTGGATATCCTAATACACTGAAAGAGGAAAATTTTAAACATTTCTTTAAGAAGATGATAAAGGCTTTAAGAAGAAATAAATAAATCCCTTAAAATCAGTCAAAGAAAACACCAAATTGAAAATGTTTTTAACATAAAACATTCAGGAAATTTGGAAATATACGAGAAGTTCAAAGATGACAATAATAGAAAAAGAAGAATATTCCCAGCTCTAAGGGCTAGAAATTATTGTAAACAAGATTGTAGAAAAAAGTTTCCTAACTATAGATGTATATAGCTACAAACATACAAGAAGTTTATAGAACAACAAATGGATTGGACCAGAAAAGAAAATCCTCCTGCTCATAGTAGTCAAAAAACTAAATACAGAAAGAAAATTAAATATTACACAGAGAAAATGCCAAGTAACATTTAAAGAGAAACCTTTCAGAATTATCCATGATTTCTCAATAGAGACTGTAAAATCCAGAAGAAACAAGACAGATGTTTTGCAGATCCTAAAGGAACTCATCCCACACTACCATAAGCAGAAATAAGTTTCAATTATCATAATGGGAGCAACCAAGATATTCCATAACAAAACAAATTTAAACATTATTTTTTATTATAAATATAAAGAATATATGAACATAGTTTATACTAGAAGGAAACCTCCAACACAAGAATAGTAACTATACAGAGAAAATTAGTCATCTCACAGCAAATTAAACAGAAGAGAAAAACACACACACATACACACCTAGACAGAGTAACATAACTAACATCAAAATAACAGGAACTAATAATCATTTTTCATCAATATCTCTCACCATCAGTCTACCCAATTCCCTAACAAAAGTCACAGATTGTCATAGTTAGGGTTTCTATTGCTGTGAAGAAATAAAAAGATTAAGGTAACTTCTGTAAATATAACATTTAATTGGAACTGAATTACAGGTTGAAATGTTTAGTCTATTATCAAAGTAGGAAGCATGGCAGCATTCAGGCATAGCACTAGAGGAGCTATGTGTTCTCTATCTTGTTCTGAAGGCAAACAGAAGACTTTCTCAAGGCAGCTAGGAAAAGGGTATCCAAGCCAAACCCTCCAGATACACACTTCATCTTACAAGGCCATACCACCTAATACTACCACTTGTTGTGCCTTGCATTTTCAAGCCACCACACATGCTAACAAAATGTATGCACAAACAAGATCCATCATTCTTCTGTATACAGGAAACACACCTCAGAAACAAAAATAGACATTACTTCAGAGGAAAAGTTTGAAATAGAGTATTTCAATAGTCTTCTAGATACAAGAAGGAAACTCGAGTAGCCATTGTAATATCTAACATCATAAGCTTTCAATGAAAGTTAATCAAGAGATGGGGAAGGACAATTTACACATGTCAAAAAAAATCTACCAAGATTATATCTCAATTCTGAATATCTATACCACAAACACAAGGGTACCACTTTTGTGAAATAAACATTTTTAAAGCTTAAATTGTACATTGAACCCAACACATTAATAGTGGGAGACTTCAACTCTCTACTCTCACCAATCAACAGATCTTCAGAAAAACTAAACTGAGAAACATTGAAATTAACTAACATTACAAATCAAATGGACCTAAAGATATCTAGAGAATATTTCACACAAACACAAGAGAATAAATGTTCTCACATAAACTTTCAAAATTGAACATGTTCTCAGTCACAAAGTAAGTCTAAACAGATAAAAAAATAAGATAACCCCTTTTATCTTATCAGAACACGAGGGATTAAAGCCAGAATTAAAAAAAAAAAAAAAAGCCAGAAATCCTACACACTCAGGAAAACTGAACAATTGTCTACTCAACAATAGCAGGGTCAAGTAAAAAAATAAACAAATTTAAAACTCTGTCTAAAGTTCAACAAAATAATGGAATAATTAGAGGAGCAGAGATTAGAGAAAAGATCATCCAAAGACTACCTCACCTGTGTAAGCATCCCATTTACAGCCACTAAATCCATGCACTATTGCTGATGTAAGTAGTGCTTTCTGGCAGGAACCTGATATGGATGCCTCCTCAGAGGCTCTGCCAGAGCCATATTGATACAGAGGAGGATATTTGCAGCTAACCATCAGACTGAACACAAGCACCCCAATGAAGGAGCTAAAGAAAGAACTGAAGGAGCTGCAAGGGTCTGCAACCCCATGGGAAGGACAATATTATCAAATCTCCAAATCCAGTACAGTTCCAGGGGACTAAAACACTAATGAATTAGTTTTTATGGTGAAACTCGTGGCTCCAGATACATATGCAGTAGAGGATATCATTCTATGGTATCACTGAGAGGAGAGGACTTTGTTCAGCAAAGGCTTGTTTTCCCAGTGTAGAGGAATGCTGAGGTAGGAGAGGGAGCTTGGGTGAGGGAGCACCTTCATGGAGGCAATGGGAGGGTGGTGCTTTAGGATTGGCAGAAAGGGGATAATACCTGAATTGTAATTACAGAAAATATCCAATATAAAAAATCATTGAAAATGAAGGCACAATATACCAAAATGTATGGGACACAATAAAGGTAATAACAAAATGAAAATTTACAGCATTGCCTTCAATTGCCACTAGTTACTGAAATTTCCGATAGAAATGGAAAAATGCTACTCAATAATATGCCAAGTATTTTTTGCTAATTTATACTAAGTTTTGTCACTTTCGAAGCCTATGTACCTGTCCTGTGATCTAATGAAGCAAAAAAAAATTTCTCCCAAATATTTGGTAGAGCACATTAAACAAGATTTATGGTGAAATGATGAATTCACTCTTTTAGATAAAGATCTCTGTCATGAATAATTGATTGTAGTGTGGTTTCAAGACATAAGACTTTAAATAAAGTCTTACGTTATCTATTAATAATATGCTTGCGTTTTTCTAGTGAGAAGTTCATAGATATAAAGCAGGTTTTTGCCCCAGCATTTTGACTGTTTGAACATATCTAAATTTCAGAGATCGGTTTGTTACTATAAAATGATTCAAAAATAAATCAACATTTCATACTATGTCTTGAATGTGGTAATTGGATTTGAGCATTACAGTGTTTGCTACCTGGTTGTTTTCAGAGTTCTTTCTTAAGGTTTGTTTTGTTTTGTTTTTACACTTTTAGCTTGTCAAACTGTATTGCTAGATTGAGGCCGTGTTATACTTGAAAGACATCCACACTTGGTTTGTCAGATCCTACCTAGCTTTGTTCTTGCACTTTCTGTTTCATTCTGTTTTTGATGTAGTTCCTTTATGCTTAACTTCTAGCTACTTGGAGTGCTTGCAGTTCTTTGATTTGGGTGTTTAGAATGTTTATCCTTTATGACAGTTTTATACCTAGCACAGGTTTCCCATGAGACTAAAAGTCCAACAATCGTCTGTGGCTACTTGCTCCAATAAAACTTGTACAACCTAAAATAATTCTACATCTATAATTAAGAAAGCAAAGTTATTTACCTTCCTCTTAAAAGCAAAAGGCAAACACATTGCCTTCATTTCTGTTGTTTTGTATTAGGATTTACAAAAACATCATGAGAAATATGGGAGACACGCTGTGGTATATTTTACACTTATGTAACCTCTTGATTTAAGATGACCTACAGTTATATATCAGCTGTATTGAAATCTTAACACCAGTGGAAATGAGAACATTGTACAGATTCCCTTTAGAGAAGCACCTGCAGAAAGCAGTGTCAGAGTTGAATGTACTTCATTTCAACTCCCTTACCTCGTTGAGTTTTCAGTTACATAATTAAGTTTGAGTAACTTTGCAGGGCGCTATAAATTAATGATCTACATGAAGAGTATTAGTGGGAAACTAATCTTACTGCTAAGCAGTGTGTTGTATTATACAGTAAATGTTTGTGTTTGGGAATTTAAAAATTATTTAAAGTAATAGTGTCAAGGGTTTAAAAATGTCTGGTGACTTGCTTATTTTAAGTGATAACCATTAAGTCTGAAAAATGTATTTTTAAATGTTTTTTAAAGTGCCTTTTGAGAATTTTTAATCAATTGATTCAAACAACTGCATAAAATAAATTACCATGTTCAAAAAAAAATTGCAGAGTTCTCATACTAATGATTTAAAATTATACCTGAAAGTTCTAAAACAAACAAAAGCAAAAATATCCAAGACGAGTAGATAACAGGAAATAATCAAACTCAAACCTGAAACCAATCAATTGGAAAGAAAAAGAACAATACAAAGAATCCACAAAATGAAAGAGCTGCATCTTTGAGAAAATCAACAAGTTAAACTCTTAGCCAAATCAACTAAAAGGCAAGAGACTGTGTCCAAATTAACAAAATTAGAAATGAAAAGGAAGACAAAAGAGGAAATAAAAAAAATAATAATGCTTAGGTCTTACTTCAAGAGCTTGTTCTCCAAAAAAAAAAAAAAAAAAAAAAAAAAAAGGAAAATCTACAGGAAATGGATAATTTTCTAGAGTGGTAGCACTTAGCAAGGTTAAATCTAAGATTAGGTAACCTAAGATTAGGTAACCTAGCAGTCTGATTACCTCAAAGGAATTAAAACACCCTTCAAGAGCCAAGTACCAGGGTTTCAAAGTAGAGGTAATAGCAGTACTCAAACTATTCTTCAAAATAAAAGCAGTGATAAATTCATTCTTTGAGGCATCAGCTCCTATAATAGTGAAACCACACAAAGACTCAAAAAGGTAAGAGAATTTTAGGCTAATTCCTCTTGGGAACTTCACTACAAAACTACTCAATTATATGCTCACAGCTGTAATGCGAGGACAAATAAGAGACAGCTTTGCTATGTTCAAACAAACTTTATGTCAGAAATACATGGAAGGTTCAGTATAGGCAAATCCATCAACATAATGCACTATATAAACAAACTGAAAGGTTAAAAAAATCTCATTAAATGTGAAAAAAATCTTTTAAAAAATCTAACACCTCTTCATGTTAAAAGTTTTGTCAAGTCAACAGCCAAAATAAATTTAATTGGAGATAAATGTAAATCAATTTCACTAAATTAGGGACAAGACAAGGCTGCCCACTTTCTGATGTCTATTGAATGTAGTACTAGAATTTCTAGTTAGATCATTGAAGGGAATACAAATTTGAAAAGATTAAGTCAAAGCATTGCCATTTTCAGGTGCTATGATAGTATATATAAGTGACCCTAAACATTCTACCATAGAACTCTTAAACCTGATAAACATCTTTGGCAAAGTGCCTGAATACAAAATTAAATCAAAGAAATCAGTTGCCTTTCTTTATATGAATGACAATAGGCTGAGAAGGAAGTTAGGGAAGCAGCATCCTTCAAGATAACCATTAATGTTATGAAATCTCTTGGTATGACTCTAACCAGCAAGTGAAAACCTATATGACAAGAATTGCATGTCTTTCATAAAAGATATTAAAGAAGACTTCTAAAGATGAAAAGATATGATCATGAAATGATATAATTGGCAGATGGAAATTGGTCTTCCTACCAAAACCAATTCACAGACTCATTACAATTCCCAACAAAATCTAACAGAATTTTTTGACAGACCTTGAAAGAGCAATTCTCCTGCAGTTTTTTTAAATAGTAACAATTATTGGTCAGAGTTTTTAACTTTAGGATGGCAAACCATTCCCAAAATTGATACTCTGTTTTTCTGCTGAAGCTGGGCTCTGTAAGTTCACTGTCTCCACTGTCAGACATTTCATCTAAGGTCTCTTTCTTTGAGTCTTAAGAGTTTTCCATCTCCCAGGTCTCTGGTGCATTCTGAAGGGTCCTCCCACCTCTCATCTCCTGAGGTTACCTAATTCCATTCTTTATGCTGGCCCTCTGAAATTCAGTACTGTTTCCTCCATCCAATACCTGATCATGTTTCCCCCTTCCCTTCACTATTCCCTTTTCTATCCAGGACCCTCACTCCCCCATCCTGTAATTGCTTTCTTCTCTCTCCAGTGGGATTGAGGCATCCCGACTTGGGCTCTTTATCTTGTTAAGCTTTTAGAGTTCTGTGGACTGTGTCCTGTGTATTCTGTACTTTTTTGGCAAATATCCATGTATTAGTGAGTGCATGCCTTGTATGTCCTTTTGGGTCTGAGTTACCTCACTCAGGATAATATTTTTTGGTTCTATCAGTTTACCTGTGAAACTCAGGATACCCTTATACATTTTCTTTCTTTCTTTCTTTCTTTCTTTCTTTCTTTCTTTCTTTCTTTCATTCTTTCTTTCTTCCTCTTTCTTTCTTTCTTTCTATTTCTGTTTTTCTTTCTTTCTTTCTTTTTTCTCTTTCTTTCTTTCTATTATTTATAAACAATGTTTTTCCCCCAAAAAATTTATTGGAAATTCTTTGCATTTACATTTAAGATATTAACCCTTTCCCGAAATCCCATCTCCCCTTTCTCTCCATTACCTCCATGAAGGTGCTCCTACTCCCAACCACCCTCTCCTACCTCAGCAACTTAGTGTTCTCCACTGGGAAAAAGAGACTTTCCTGGACCAAAGGCCTGTTTTCCCATTGATGTCAGAAAATGCAATCCTCTGCTGCATATTCACCTTGGGCCATGGGTCTTTCTATGCAAATTCATTGGTTGGTGTTTTAGTCTCTGGGAGATGTGGTAGATTTGGATAGTTGATAATTTTGTTCTTCCTATGGGGTTACATTGCAGACCACGTCAGCTCCTTCAGTTCTTTATCTAGCTCCTTCTTTGGCGTCCTCTTGTTCAGTCTGATGGTTAGCTGCAAGCATCCTCCTCTGTATCAGTATGGCTCTGACAGAGCCTCTGCAGAGGCATTCATATTAGGTTCTTGTCAGTAAGCCATACTTGGTACCAGCAATAGTGCTTGGGTTTACTGGGTGCTTGTTAGGTATGTCCCCAGGTGAGGCAGTCTTTGGATGATCTTTTTTCCAATCCCTGCTCCTCTATTTGTGCCTTTATTTCCTCTCATGAACATTTTGTTCTCCTTCTAAAGAGACTGAGGCATCCACTTTCCGGCCCTCCTAATATCTGAGTAGTATTTCCTTGTGTAAATGAGCCACATTTTCTATATCCATTATTCTGTTTGGGGAGATCTGTGTGGTGTCAAGCATCTGGCCATCACAAACACAGCTACTATGAATATAAAGGAATATGTTCCCCGTAGCCTGATGGGGCATATTTTGGGTATATGCCTAAGAGTGGTACAGCTGGGTCTTTAGGTAGACCTATTTCCAATTTTCTGAGGAACCTGTAGATTGATTTTCAAAGTGGTTGTACCAGTTTGCAAGCTTACCATCAATGGAAGAGCTTTATTTTTCCACATCCTCATTAATATGTCCTATCACATGAGGGTTAGATCTTTGACATTCTGATTGGTGAGAGGTAAAATCTCAGAGATGTTTTGATTTTAGTTTTCCTGATCACTTAGGATTTTGAACATTTCTTTAAGTGCTTCTCAGTCACTCAAGGTTCTCTATTGTGAATTATCTGTTTAGTTCTCTACCCCAATTTTGAATGGGATTTTTTTGTAAGCTTCTTGAGTTCTTTATATATTTTGGATATCAACCCTGTGAGTCAGAGAAGATTAACCTAAAACTCAAGAGACTGGAGGCCCCAGGGAGTGGGGAGGGCTGATGGGATGGGGTATGGGGGTGTCTGGACATCCTCATGGAGAATGGGTATGTTGGGGAGGTATGGGATCTCTAACAATAATGGGGGGATAAAATCTGGACTCTAATAAAAGGTTAAATATAAATTTAAAAATAGAACAAAAAAGGTATTCTGTTTGAGAGTAAAAAAAAAAAGCTTCTGCCTATGAATTGAATTTTAAATAATAGGCAAATATTCAAATATGGTTGTTTGCCTTTTGATTATTTTATATGGATTTTACACCCTTGTTTTCAAAATATTTGCTATTAATATTTTATGGCATCAGGATATAATTTGTATTGAACAATTGTTTCTCAATTTTGGCATACTAAAATACATTTTCTAATATTTTGAAATTTTCTTTAAATATATTTTAATCTTTTAATAAAAAAGAGCAATTCTCAATTTTATGTGGTAAAACAACAATAACAATAAAACCAAGTATAGCTAAAACAGTCTTATAAAATGAAAAAACTTATGAAGGCATAATGCTCCCTGATTATTACTATCTCAGTACCTCAGGTTTTACAACAGAACAATACAAAAACCCTGGATATTATCTGTATAGAAAGAAACAAGTTGATCAATGGAATCAAATTGAAGGCCCATAAGTAAACCAACACATCTACAGATATTTGACTTTTGAAAGAAATTCACAACTGTCGAATAGAAAAAAGAAAGCATCTTGAACAAATGGTGATGATCTAACTAGTGGTCTCCATGTAGAATAATTCAAGTGATGCATATTTATGACCCTAGATAAAATTTGAGTGCAAGTGAATTACAGATCTCATCATAAAACCAGGTACATTAAATCTAATAGAAGAGAAAGTGGAACACAGACTATAAATCATTGGTTGGTACAGGAGATCATTTCCTGAACCGAATATTAACAGCTCAGGCTCAAAGATGAAAATTGGTAAATGACACTTCATGAAACTGAAAAGTTTCTGCAAGTCAAAGGATTGTCATTAGGATAAAAAACATCAGCATACAGGATGAGAGGATGTCTATGAAACAGAGGGCTAATATCCAAAGTATATAAAGAATTCAAGAAGCTAGACACCAGGAAAAAAATAACCCAGTTAAAAAATAGGTACACAGCTAAACAGAGAATTAACAACAAATGAAATCTCAAAAGACTAAAAAAATAAAAAAAATAAAAAACTCTTAAAGAAATGTTCAAAGTCATTAGTCATCCGGAAAATATAAATCAAAAAGTCCACCTGAAGAGTCTATCTTTTAACAGTCAAATGACTAAAATCAAAAACTAAATTGACAACACATCATGGTGAGTATGTGTAGAAAGAAGGATACGTCTTAATTGCTGGTAGGATTGCAAACTTTTATAACTTCTCTAGAAATCAATCTTGTAGTTTACAGATAATTGTAAAGAGTTTTACAGAAAGACACACAAGTCCTTTTATAGCTCAAGAGCATGTGCTTCAGTATATTCAGAGCAGATTTATTCATACTGGCTAAAAATTGGTATCAAGCCAGTTGCCCCTCCCCTCAACTGAAGATTAGATATAAAAAAAATAATAATATGGTCATATACAATGAAATACTATTCAGCTATAAAAAAAAAAAAACAACAGACATCCTTCAGTTTTCAGGCAAATGAATGGAACTAATTATATCATCCTGAGTGATGGAACTCAGAACTAAATTATGTGTGTGTTTGTGTGTGTGTGTGTGTGTGTGTGTGTGTGTGTGTGTGTGTGTGTGTGTGTATGGGCATAGTATGTACTGACCTATAATGGATAATAGCCATAAAATGCAGGACAGCCAGGCTAAACTCAAAAGAATCAAAAAATTTAAACAAGAAAAAAGAACTATGTGAGAATACTCAAATCTCACTTTAAAGGGGGATTTAAATAGTCATTAAAGTACACACCATGTGTGTTCTTTTGTGACTGGGTTACCTCACTCAGGATGATAATCTCTAGTTCCACCCATTCGCCTAGGAATAACTAGGAAAAACATAGTCATTGAAGGTACATGGAAGTAGGAAACTGTGTGACAAGGTAAAGGGAAGGCAATGTAGGGGCAGTTGGAATGGGGTGTGGAGAGAAACAGAGGAGGGGCCAGAGCGTAAATGGGGATCTTCATGGATGGTAGTGGTAGTGCATTCTTTGATACATGCCAGACACCTGGAGTGTGAAAGGGCCCCAAAGTACACAGGTGTGACTTTATCTGAGAATGATCGTATTGGAAATATGGAACCTGAAGGAGCCACCTCCTATAGCCAGAAAGGATACCCAGTAGAAAGATAAGTATATCAAACCATCCACCAAACTTTCAACCCCAAATTTTGTCCTGTCTACCAGAAATTCAGGGACAAAGATGGAGCAGAGGCTGGGGGAATAGCCAGCCAACAATCCCCTCCATTTTGAGACCCAGGAGCCTAAGATTACTGTCCTCTGATAGGTGCTACCCGGAAGCTAACTGAAACAGTTAGAGAGATCCACAGTCAAACATTAGATGGAGCTCAGTGATTCTTATGGAAGAACTGTGAGTGAAGATTGAGAGCTGCAAAGGGAATAGGATCTCTACATGAAAACCAACAAAGTCAATCAACATGGACTCTTAAGACTTACACAGACTGAACCATCAACCAAAGTACTAACATGGGCTGTACCTATGCTCCATGCACATATGAAGCTGATGTGCTTCTCAGTCTTCATATGTGTCTCTCAGAAACTGAAGTGGAGTGGAGGCTATTCCTCAAGTTAGTGCCTGACTGTAGAACCAGTACCTCTAACTTAGCTGCCTTTTCTGGATTTAGTTAGACAGAATGTGGCTAACCTACAAAGACTTAATGTGATAGTGTATGTAGTATATTCGGGTGAGGTGGCTCTCTATCTACTATCAGTTGGGAATGGGAGGTGAGAGGGGACAGGGACTGTGTAGGGAGGGGATCAAGAAGGGGAGTCACAATCAGGATATTAAATAAGTAAATAAATTCTTTGAAAAATATTTCTTGACTTATTTCTTAGACATGCAAAACTATAAAAGATGTAATTTACACACATGCTTTCAGTCTACAGACAACAAATCTACAATAATTACAGAGTTGTGCACTTTTTTTTATCACAGCATACATCTAAATGTCACTTAAAACTCAGAGCCTGAGCCTGGCCTACCTGCTACCCGGATCTGCGGCTCATAGAGGCTCAGCAAGTGCGATTGGGAACAGAAAATTAGAACTTCTGTTTCCACCCAGAGGCGACTTCCAGATGCAGAGCGGAGCCTGGCCTACCTGCCACGCAGAACGGCGGCTCATAGAGGCTGAGCAATTGCTGAGTGGGAGACCAAGACTGCAGGGGAGCAGAGAGATCTCTGCGGAGTGCACAAGGAAAGTGCACACCATAAATTGCCCTGCCCCGCCTTGCCTGATCCAGCGTTTGGGAACTAAAAATTAGAACTTCTGTTTCCACCCAGAGGTGACTTCTGGACGCAGAGCTGAGCCTGGCCTACCTGCCATCGAGATTGGCGGCTCATAGAGGCTGAGCAACTGTGATTGGGAACAGAAAATTAGAACTTCTGTTTCTGCCCGGAGGCGACTTCAGGACTCAGAGCTGAGCCTGGCCCATCTGCCACCCGGAACAAAGGCTCGTAGAGGCTGAGCAACTGGTGGGTGGGAGACCTGGGCTGCAAGGGAGCAGAAAGATCTCTGTGGAGTACACACAGAAAGTGCACCCCCTGCCTTGCCCTGCCCTGCTGTGCCTGATCCAGCAAACAGAAACAGAACTTTGGAACTTCTGCTCACACCCGACGAATCTGAGGCTTAAAACAGGGCTTGACCCATCTGACACCTCAACCAGTGGAGAACCAGGGACACAGACCAGATACAAGGGGAAGGCAAGAACACATCACAGACAACAAAATAGCAAGAAAAAGAGAAAGAGTATATCCCAAGGCAACCAAGACAATCTAGTAACACCAGAGCCAAGCTCTCCCATAACAGCAAACATCGGAATTCCAAACACTCCAGAAAAAGAAGACACAGACCTGAAATCATGCCTCAAGATGCTGATAGAGTTACTTAAACAAGAAAGGGAGGAAAAACAAAAAGATTCAGAAGCTTTTAAAGAAGAAACAAGAAAAACACTCAAAGAACTCAAAGAATTAGAGGAAAACAGAACCAAAGAAATAAAGGAATGGAAGAGGGAAATTAAAACAGAAATTGACACAATAAAGAAAACGCTAAAAGAGATAACCCTAGAGTCAGAACACCAAAAAAAGAAATCAGGAGTCACAGAAGCAAGCATTTCCAATAGATTACAAGAGATCAAATAGAGAATTTCGGGGGCAGAAGACAACATTGCAAACATAGACAAAACAGCCAGAGAAGATGCAAAAAACAAAAAGCTCCTAACACAAAATGTCCAGGAAATCCAAGACACAATAAGAAGACCGAACCTAAGGATAATAGGAATAGAAGAGGGAGAAGAGTATCAACTAAGAGGCACAGTAAATATCTTCAACAAAATCATAGAAGAAAACTTCCCTACCCTCAAGAATGAGATGACCACAAGCATAAAAGAAGCCTTCAGAACTCCAAAGAGGTTGGACCAGAAAAGAAATACCTCCCGACACATAATAGTAAAAACATCAAGCACCGAAAGTAAAGAAAGAATACTAAAAGCAGTAAGGGAAAAAGGTCAGGTAACATATAAAGGCAGGCCTATCAGACTCACACCCGATTTCTCAACAGAGACTATGAAAGCTAGAAGAGTCAGGACAGACATCATGCACTCCTTAAGAGAGCACAAGTGCCAGCCCAAGCTGCTATACCCAGCAAAACTATCAATCACCATCGATGGAGAGACGAAGATATTTCAGGACAAATCAAAATTCACACAATAACTGACCACAAACCCAGCACTACAACGAATTATAGGTGGAAAACCCAATACAATGAGGGAAAATACAGCCTAGTAAGAAAAAGAAAACTACTAAACAAGAAAACTAAAAGAAGAAAAAAATACAGACACAACTCAACCCAAAAAAGCAATAATGGCAGGAAACAGAAACAACTATTCCTTGATATCTATTAACATAAATGGTCTCAACTCCCCAATAAAGAGACATAGACTATCAGACTGGATACATTAACAAAATCCAGCCTTTTGCTGCATACAGAAAACTCATCTCAGAGACAAAGACAGACACTATCTCAGAGTAAAAGGGTGGGAAAAAACTTCCAAGCAAACAGCTCCAAGAAGCATGCTGGAGTGGCTATTCTAATATCGAATAAAGTAAATTTCCAACCAAAAGTTATCAAAAAAGATAAGGAAAGACACTTTTTACTCATTACCTCGAAAATCTGTCAGGAGGAACTCTCAATCCTTAACATATATGCTCCAAATAAAAAATCACCCAAATTCACCAAAGAAACCCTACTAAAGCTCAAAAAATGCATTTCACCTCACACAATAATAGTGGGAGACTTTAATACTTCACTCTCACCAATGGACAGATCAGGGAAACAGAAACTGAACAAGGACACTGCAAAACTAGCAGAGACTTTGAACCAACTAGAATTAATAGATATATACAGAACATATCATCCTAAAGTAAAAGAATACACCTTCTTCTCACCACCCCATGGCACTTTCTCAAAAATTGACCACATAATTGAACACAGAATGAGCCTCCATCGATATAAGAAGATTGAAATACTCCCATGCATTCTCTCAGATCACCATGGTCTATGGCTGGTCTTTAACATCAACAAAGACAACAAAATGTCCACATACACATGAAAACTAAACAATGCTCTGTTAAAGGATAGCAGGGTCAAAGAAGAAATAAAGAAAGACATTAAGGATTTTCTAGAATTCAACGAAAACTAAAACACAACATACCGAAACCTATGGGATGCAATGAAAGCAGTATTGAGAGGAAAACTCATATCCCTAAGTGCTTCCAAAAAGAAACTGGAGACAGTTCACATCAGCAACCTGACAGCACAGCTAAAAGCCCTAGAACAAAAGGAAGCAGATATACCCCAAAAGAGTAGCCGGCAAGAAATAATCAAAATTAAAGCAGAAATAGACCATATAGAAACAAAAAGAACCATTGAAAAAATCAACAAAACCAAGAGTTGGTTCTTCGAGAAAATCAACAAGATTGATAAACCCCTAGCCAGACTAACTAGACGGCAAAGAGAGAGTATCCAAATTAACAAAATCAGAAAGGAAAGTGGGGACATAACAACTGAAACTGAGGAAATTCAAGAAATCATCAGATCCTACTACAAAAACTTATACTCCACAAAATTGGAAAATCTGGAGGAAATGGATGAATTCCTAGACAGATACAAGCTCCCAAAGTTAAACCAGGACCAAGTAAACCATCTAAATAACCCTATAGCACCTAAAGAAATAGAAGAAGTCATCAAAAGCCTCCCAACCAAAAAAAGCTCCGGTCTAGACGGGTTCAGTGCAGAATTTTATCAGACTTTTATTGAGGATATAACACCAATACTCGCCAAACTATTCCAAAAGATAGAATCAGATAGAATATTACCCAACTCATTTTTTGAGGCTACAATAACCCTTGTACCTAAGCCACACAAAGACCCTACAAGGAAAGAGAACTTCAGACCAATCTCACTTATGAACATTGATGCAAAAATACTCAACAAAATCCTTGCAAACTGAATCCTTGCACAAATTTTATTGAATATTTTTGCATGGATGTTCATGAGGGAAATTGGTATGAACTTATTATTTGGAGGGCCTTTGTGTGGATTAGGTATGAGCATAATTGTGGTTTTGAAGAGTGAGATGGGGAGTGTTCCTTCTGTTTCTATTTTGTAGGATAGTTTGGAGAGTATTGGAAGTAGGACTTCTATGAAGGTCTGATATAATTTAGCACTGGACACATTTTGTCCTGGGCTTTTTTTTTTTTTTTTTTTTTTTTTTTTTTTGTTATTTGGCATTTGTCTAGAACTTTATCAATTTCCTATAGATTTTAGAGTTTTTTTTTCTTGAGTATAGTACAGGCATTTGAGTATAGTACTTGATTTTTTAAAAGTTTTGATAGTATGCATTAAAATTTTACTAGTTACAATGATGTAAAACAAGATGTAACCTGGAAATAGAAAATGATTTCTTGGTGTGTAAAGGTTAAGCATAATGGTTGTTCATTTTCATTTTCTTTTCTTTTTTGTTTTTTTTTTTTTTTGGCCTTTGTTTTTCTTGAACTTCATATAGTCTGTGAGTTATTTCTCGAATATTCAGAGCTTTCTGGGGTTAGTATTCAACTATCAGTGACTGCATATTATGTCTGTTCTTTTGTGACTGGGATACCTCACTCAGGATGATATTTTCTAGAAGGATCCATTTTCTTATGAATTTCATAAAGTTATTGTTTCTGTAGCTGAGTAGTACTCGATTGTTTAAATATACCACAAGTTTTGTATCCATTCATATACTGAAGGACATCTGGGTTCGTTCCAGCTTCTGTGTATTATAAATAGGGCTGCTATAAACATTTTGGTTCCTGTGGCTTTGTTGTATGTTGGAGCATCTCTGGGATATATACCCAGAAGTGGAATAACTGGGTCGTCAGGTAGTAATATGTCCAATTTTTTGAGGAATTGCCAGACTGATTTCCAGAGTGTTTGTACCAGTTTACAACCCCACCAACAGTGTAGAAGTGTTCTTCTTTCTCTGCATCTTTGCCAGTATCTGCTGTATCTGAATTTTTGATCTTAGCCATTCTGAATGGTGTGAGGTGTAATCTCAGAGTTCTTTTGATTTACATTTCCCTGATGACTATAGATGTCGAGCACTTTATTAGATGCTTCTCAGCCATTTGATATTTCTCAGTTGAGAACATTTTGTTTAGTTCTGTACCTTACTTTTTAATAGGGTTGTTTGATTCTCTGGTGTATAGCTTCTTGAGTTCTTTGTATACCATGGATATTAGGCTTCTATCAGATTTAGGGTTGGTAAAGATCATGCCCCAATCTGTTGGCTGCTGTTTTGTTTTCTTGACAGTGTCCTTAGACTTACAGAAACTTTGCAATCTCATTAAGTACCATTTGTGAATTGTTGACTTTATTGCATGAGCCATTGGTGTTCTGTTCAGGAAATTTTCTCCTGTGCCTATTTGTTCTAGGGTTTTCCCTACTTTCTCTTCTAATAGTTTCAGTGTACCTGGCTTAAAGTGGAGATATTTGATCCACTTGCACCTGAACAAGGAGATTAGAAGGGGTCTATTTTCATTCTTCTGCATGCTGAGTCCAGTTGGACCAACACCATTTGTTGAAGAGGCTGTCCTTTTTCCATTGAATGTTTAGAGCTCCTTTGTCAAAAATCAAGTCACAATATATGTGAGGGCTCATTTCTTGATCTTCTATTCTATTTCATTGATCCATGTGCCTATCTCTTTACCAGTTCCATTCAGTTTTTAACACAATTGTCTTGTAATATAGCTTGAGGTCAGGGATGGTGATTCCCGCAGATGTTTTCTTGTTGTTGAAGATGGATTTCACTATTTTCAGTCTTTTGTTACTCCAAATGAAATTGCACATCGCCCTTTCCAATTCTATGAAGAATTGAGTTGGAATTTTGATGGGGATTTCATTGAATCTGTAGATTGCTTTTGGTAAGATGGCCATTGTTAAAGTGTTGATCCTTCTAATTCGTGAGCATGGGAGATCTTTCCATTTTCTGAGGTGTTCCACAATTTTCTTCTTCTGAGATTATAAGTTCTATTGATACAGGTCCTTCACTTGCTTAGTTAGAGTCACACCAAAGTATTTCATATTTTTTGTGACTATTGTGTAGGGTATATTTCCCTAATTTCTTTCTCCACATGTTTGTCCTTTGAGTAGAGGAAGGCTATTGATTTGTTTGAGTTAGTTTTATATCCAGCTACTCTGCTGAACTCAGCTGTAGAAGTTCTCTGGTGGAGTTTTTGCGGTCATTTATGTAAACTATTATGTCATCTGCAAGCAGTGATGTTTTTACTTCTTCCTTTCCAATTTGTATCCCTTTGATTTCTTTTTGCTGTCTAAGTGCTCAAGGCAGAACTTCCACTAGTATGTAGAGGAAGAGTAGGCAGCCTTGTCTAGTCCCCTATTTTAGAGGAATTGTTTTAAGTTTCTCATCATTAATTTTGGTGTTGGCTACTGGTTTGCTGTATATTGCTTTTATTATGTTTAGGTATGGGCCTTGGCTTCCTGTTCTTTCCAAGACTTTTAATATGAAGGAGTGTTGAACTTTTTCAAATGCTTTTTCAGCATCTAGTGAGATGACCAGGTTTTGTTTTTTTTTTTTTTTTTTTTTTTTTTTTTTGAGTTTGTTTATATGATGGATTAGATTGTTTCCATATATTAAACCATCCCTGCATCAAACAGATGAAGCCTACTTGATCATGGAATATGATCATTTTGATGTGTTCTTGGTTTCACTTTGCAAGGATTTTTTTTGAGTATTTTTGCATCAATGTTTATAAGTGAGAGTGGTCTGAAGTTATCTTTCACTGTAGGGTCTTTGTGTGGTTTAGGAAAAAGGGTTATTGTGACCTCGAAAAATGAGTTAGATAGTGTTCCATCTGACCCTATTTTGTGGAATCTTTTAGAGAGTATTAGTATTAGGTCATCAATCAATATCTGACAGAATTCTGTACTGAACCCATCTTAACCTGGGCTTTTTTTCTTGTGGGGCGGCTTTTGATGACTGCTACTATTTCTTTAGGTGTTATAGTATTATTTAGATGGTTTACCTGGTCCTAGTTTAACTTTTGTGTCTGGTATTTGTTTAGGAATTTATTTCCTCCAGATTTTTCAGCTTTGATGAGTATAGGCTTTTGTAGTAGGATCTGATGATTTCTTGAATTTCCTCAGTTTCAGTTGTTATTTCTTCACTTTCCTTTCTGATTTTGTTAATTTGGATACTCTCTCTTTGCCCTCTGGTTAGTTTGACTAAGGGTTTATCAATCTTGTCATTTTTCTTAAAGAACCAGCTCTTGATTTTGTTGATTTTTTGAGTGGTTCTTTTTGTTTCTATTTGGTCTATTTCTGCCCTATATTTGATTGTTTCTTGCTGTTTACTCCTCTTAGTTGTATCTGCTTCCCTTTCCTCTAGAGCTTTCAACTGTGCTGCCAAGTTGCTAATGTATGCTCTCTCCAGTTTCTTTTTTAAGCACTCAGACCTATGAGTGTTCCTCTCAGTGCTGCTTTCATTCCATCCAGTGGTTTTTGGTATGTTGTCTTTAAATTTTCATTAAATTCTAGAAAATCCTTAATTTGTTTCTGTATTTATTATTTGACCGTACTATAACTTAATAGAGCATTGTTTAGTTTCGGTGTGTATATGGGCTTTTTGATGCCTTTGTATTATTAAAGACCATCCTTAAACCTTGGTGATCAGACAGAATTCATGGAAGTATTTCAATTTTCTTACATCTATTGAGGCTTGTTTTGTGACTGATTTATGTTCAGTTTTGGAGAAGGTGCCATGAGGTGCTGAGAAGAAGGTATATTCTTTTGTTTTAGGATGAAATGTTCTATAGATGTATATTAATTGCAATTGGTTCATAACCTCTGCTAGTTTCACTGTGTCTTTGTTCAGTTTCTTTTTCCATGATCTTTCCATTGGTGAGAGTGGGGCATTGACGTCTCCCAATATTTTTGTGTGGGGTACAATGGTTTTTTGAACTTTAGTAGGGTTTCTTTTATGAATATAGGTGCTTTTGTATTTGGAGCATATATGATAAGAATTGAGAGTTCCTCCTGACAAATTTCCCCTGTAATAAGTAAAAAGTGTCCTTTCTTATCTTTTTTGTTAACTTTTGGTTGAAAATGTACTTTATTAGATGTTAAAATGGACACTCCAGCTTGCTTCTTGGGTCCGTTTGCTTGGATGGTTTTTTCCAACCTTTTACTCTGAGATAGTGTCTCTCTTTGTCTCTGAGATGAGTTTCCTATATCCAGCAAAATGCTCGGTTATGTTTATGTATCCAGTCTGATAGCCTATATCTTTTTATTGGGGAATTAAATCCATTTATGTTAACAGATATTAAGGAATAGTGGTTGCTGTTTCCTGTTATTTTTGCGTTTGGAGGTAGAATTCTGCCTTGCTTTCTCTCTTCTTTTGGTTTTCTTGCTTAAAGTTTTCTTGTTTTTACTAGGATGTAGTTTCCCTCCTTGTATTGGATTTTCCACCTACAATTCTTTGTAGTACTATATTTGTTGTCAGGTATTGTGTAATTTAATTTTGTCCTGGAATATCTTGGTCTCTCTATCTATGGTGATTGAGTTTTTTTTGGGTATAGCAGCTTGGGCTGACAGTTGTTTTCTCTTAGGGTCTGCATGATGTGTGTCCAGGATCTTCTAGCTTCATAGTCTCTTTTGAGAAGTTGGGTGTGATTCTGATTGGTCTGTCTATATATGTTATATGACCTTTTTTCCTTAGTATTCTTTCTTTGCTTTGGGAATTTGGTGTTTTTACTATTATGTGTCAGGAGGTATTTCTTTTCTGGTCTACTCTATTTGGAATTCTGTAGGCTTCTTTTATGCGCATGGTCATCTCATTCTTAAGGGTAGGGAAATTTTTTTCTACAATTTTATTGAAGATATTTACTGTGCCTTTTAATTGATACTCTTCGCCCTCTTCTACTTATATAATCCTTATGTCCTGGATCTCCTGGACATTTTTGGTTAGGAGCTTTTTACTTTTGCATCTTCTCTGACTGTTTTGTCTATGCTTTCAATTTTGTCTTTGGCCCCTGAGATTCTCTCTTCCATATCTTTTGTCTGTTGGAGAAGCTTGCCTCTGTGACTCTTGATTTCTTTTTAGGTTTTCTGCCTTCAGGGTGGTCTCTCTTAGTGTTTCTTTATTGTTTCTATTCTTTTAATTCCTTCATGTCTTTGGTTTTGTTTTCCACTAGTTGGTTTTTTTTTTTTTTGGTTCCTCTTCAAAAGCTTCTATTTCTTTATGCTTTTCCTCCCATTCTTGTTTAAAGATCTCCATCATCATCTTGGGGTATGATTTCTGGTCTGAGTCTTCTTTTTCAGGAGTGTTTGGCATTCTGCTGTTTGCTGTGATGGGAGAGCTGGGTTCTAATATTGCCAGGTTGTCTTGATTTTAACTGTGTAAGTTCTTTCACTTTCCTCTTTCCATCTTGTTGTCTGTGATTATAAGTGGTCTTGTTGTCAGTGATTGGTTCCCGTCTCTCCTGTGTACCTGGCCTGTGTCCTTTGATCACCACTGTTTTATGTGACAAATGGCTTGAGCATTTGTTCTAAACTCAAGGGCTTTGTGGGTGGAAACCAAGTCTCTATGACAGAGTTCCTGCTCCCCTGAACCAATAGACGGAGGCATGCTTTCTGTTCCCCTAGCCTAGCCTTCTCTGAGTCCCTACTACTCGCAGTGCATTCTTACCTGGCCTCTGTCATTGGATCTCCGCTGTTCCCGGTGGCAAATGGCCTGAGGGTTTGGTCTACAAGCACAGTGATACTCTTTAGTTAATGGACAATAATAGACCTCCAGTCACTTTCTCTTCAACTACTTCTTGGCCATGCCTTTTCTTGGTTACTGTTGTGCAACCTGAAATTCTTCTGTCACTTTCTGATGAAGATCCATCTTGGTGGTAAGAATGTCATGTGCGCGAAAAAATTTCTAGCTTGGCAGCTTTAATCCCTGTTCATTAGTATCTATTGGGGCTTTGGCTAGATAAAAAGTCCTGTATGGGGCTATGGGAATGATTGGAGAGGGAGAGTAAGAACTCTTTGAGTTCAGTTGACAGATGTTTACTGGCCTGTGATTGGATTGCCAGTCATTTGCCAGCTCTGTTGGAGTTAAGGTATAGTCTGGAAAAGATCCAGCCAGCCATCCTATTTTACCTGAGTCAGGTTTCCTCTCTTTCTAAAGCTCAGTGTCAAGGCATGCTCAGCATATCCACACTACTAGTTCTGCTTTTGTCTGATGGAAAAGGAGGTGGCCCTAAGACAACAATGGAACTGACCTTTCCTGACACAGATCAGGTATTCATGGTGTTACAACTGTAGACATTGCTTTTCTTATAAGCCTGACTGTCTTAATTAGCAAGACACTAATTAAAAGTTCCTTTCCATAACTATCCCCAGGTAGCAGTTTGACTGAGAGCATGGAGAAAACAAATGCTTTTAAACAGCTATATTTTAAATCTCAATTGACTGAATACCAAGTCAAATGGACTGAGATACAAGGGTTTTTCTGAGTTTCTTATTGAATTTCTCTTTGACCATATAATGAAAATCAAAGACATAACAAGAGAGACTAGTCTACCCCATGACTGTATCACTTCACAGAATTCTTGCAGGTCAAAGTTTGACCCATCCAGCAAGTCAGGTTATTCAGGGTCCCGAAGAGGCCTTTGTCCTGAAAGTCATGGGGGTGAGAGAGAAAGGAAGCCAAGCATGTAAAGAATAACACAGAGTAAGTCTGGATGGTGTCAAGGCTTGGTTGAGGATAGAATGCTTACAGCTTATATAGGTTTAAGCAGGGGGAAGGCAGGATGCAGTGAAATTTTACAAAATCTTCAGAACATGGAAGATGGTGGTGCTGCGGTCTAGCACCGATGGTCTCCTGCTATTTCTGGAACATCCTGTTTTGTCACCTGGCAGTTATTCTTGGCAGGGCCCATTGTTGTGCTTCCCGGAAGGCTCAGATGAAAGATCAGGTTCCCACAGACTGGGGTGCAGCTGCTCAGAGGCTGCTGTGTCAAGATGGCTGTAGTTTGGCTATTTTCTTAGCCATGGCTCCCCACATCTCCCCCTTTTTTTTTATTTAAGGAGTCGGGGCCCTTCTCTCGGGGGAGACCAAACTTCTGACCAACAACCATTTCTCTGGAGAGGAGGGACATTATCCCTGGCTTGGGGTCATCCCGTGACTACAACTCTTACCCGTCGTTGGCTAACTCGGTCACCCTCTGAGACCCATGGCTTAGGTTGGCTGGGTAAGATGGGGAAGGTGCCTGACATAAAGTATAATGGCAGCTAGGGTTGTGGCCAGGCAATTGGAGTGAATTGGGGCTGAATTAAATCGCCAATTGCCTGAAATTGAGCCTTTGGTGTCCACCCTCCAGAACAACACCGTTTACTAATGGGCCACTGCCTGGAAATACTTCTGCATCTGCCGTGGTGAGGTGGTGGTAATGGACTTCGACCATGAGTTTGGAATGGGCTGCATCAATCTGAGATCTAAGGAAGCAAGTTAGTCTTTGAAAATTCCAAGGGCCAAAGGAAATTATTAGAAGGAATATGACCAGATAACCCAGTCACAAAAGAACAGACATAATATGCAGTCACTGATAGTGGGATGCTAACCCCAGAGGCTCGCACTACCCCAGAAACAACTCACAGACTGTATGAAGTCCAAGAAAAAAAGAAAAGAAAACAAAACAAAACAGAAAAATAGTCATGCTCAATCCTTACCCACCAAGAACACATTGACAAATTCCGGGTTGTACCCTGTATTACATGTACTGTCTGCTCATTGTAAAAAGGAAAAAAAAAAAATCTTTACACACCAAGAAAACTTTGACTATTTCCAGGTTGCATTTTGTTTTACATGTACTTTTTGCTCATTGTTACTGCTGGGATCTTTATCACACCATCAAACCTTTTAAAAAAAAAAAGTACTGACAAAAATGTATTGTATAATTTTATGCAAAAAATGCTTAAAATCTGTACATTTATCTTTGTTTTGTAAAATAAAGTTGTTTTAAAAAGAAGCTAAAAATACGAAAAAAAAAAAGAAGGAAGATGACCACAGGCCCCAAGAAAAGGAGGAGATATGGCAAGGCTCCTTTCCACAGGTTCCACATGGGATTGCTAAACAATTCTTTGTGTCTACTTTCTAACTTTTCCTGATGTTTGCAGATTTTGTCCCTCACTATGCCTGACTTATTAGCATAAAAGTAAACATCTCTCTTGTAATGTCAGGCAGATGCTGCCTTTATCTGCAGTGAGGAGATCAAGTCCTCGCCGATTCTTTAGAACTACTTCTGCTAAACTATCTACTTGGTCTTATAGGTCCTGAACCGATTGATAAACCATTGAGACATCATTAATTAATTGTTTTTACAACTTGTTGTAAGTATATAAGGAGACTCCCACACCAGCAGATCCAGTGGCTAGCGCTGAAGTTGTTCCCAGTCCCACCAGAAGGGGAATAAACTGTACAGCTCTTTTATGCTGTGGGGACCAGGTATCCAAGCTGGGGATAGGTATTGAAGAATCTCCTGAAAGTATCTCTATGTCAGGGAGAATCCAAGCAGGGGTACATCAGCCCATCCAATTTTGAGGGAGATATGGGAAGGCCATATTTTCTCCACAAAGGAAGACTCTACCCTTTCCCAGGCAGCCAAATTCTGTGGTACCGTACATTTGGCTGCAGGTGGTGAATGCAGCCACCCCAATTGGTACCTCATCAGAGTCATTATGTGAAGGGTTTTGTAAGCATTTGGAGTTTTGAAAATTGACAGGAAGTTCTTTAAAGGGCTTTGTAAGTGTACAATTATTAGTTAGAGGGTATAACAAGACTATCAAGCAAAAGAGGGGTGGCCAAAGGCTAGGAAGCCCCCAAGGCCAAACATAGACAGCAATATTGGGTTAAATCAGGGTTCGAAGTATTTAAGGCCCTAAAGGTGGCCTCTAGGACATCAGTAGTTTGAGGATCCAGGCATATACATTGAGCTTTGGGTAACAAAAGGGAGTGATAATGAAATTTGGCCCCCGGAATAAGTATTCCTGTTTGGGCCTCAATGGCTTCTTCTACAAGCACTTCCCTCACTTGGTCAGTTGCCCCCCCTCCATCTGAGGCTAATACAGGTGCAACCTGGGGCCAGCAGGCCACTGATTTGGGGGTAGTTCTGCATGAGGCTCTATAATATTTGGACTCATATGCCTCTGGTCCAACCACCTGTGTATTTCTTGACCAGTCTCCTCCTATTCAATTGTTTCCACATTCTACTTGTAATAAGGCTTCAGCATAAAAATAAGGTGTATCATCATGAGAGCAAATCCTGAACTTTGTATAGCACATAGAGTGCATTTCTTCTACATAATGACAATCTAATGGACATTGGCCATTAGGGGCTTCAGGCAGGGGTATGGGTTTAGGCTTTGTTGGCAGAACTATTTTTGAATATAGCCCCCTGACTGGCTATGAACCTTTTCTAAATAGGCGACTGAATCTCCACAGTCTACCGATGCCACAGGTTCTAAATTAATACTACTATAGCCTCCCTTACAATCACAGGGTTTACCGTACAATATTTGAAGGAATTCTTTGCTAAATGGTCTCTCTTGAAATCCGGCTCCACTTGGATGGAGGGCTATCAGAAGAATCAGCAGGCTCACCACATGTGCTGTTCGTGTTGCCATGGTGGTTTTTTTTTTTTTTTTTTTTTTTTTTTTTTCTGTAAGGAAGCACATATAAGGCAACCCTCAGGGCTTTTTATCCCTGGTGGTGTTAAACGGCTTTATTACCCTTTCTGGGAGCAATCTAGCTCCTCCTTCTTTAGTATTATAAATGCAAGCAGATCCTCTGCCCCAAATGATGACAGGCTCTGGGCCATTCCAATGCCCTGTCAAGGGGTCCTTCCAAAGGGCTGTAGCAGAGGAGTTGTGAGTCTGAGGATGCCAGAGGCGGTCCACTGCTGACTTGCCATCAGTATCAAGGGTCAGAAAATTAATGACAAAAAGAGCATGGGAGAGCAAGAGTTTGGAATTACCTTTGAATGATTGAAGTGTTTCTTGAGCATTAAGGTTGAAGAGAGTATTTTTTAGGGTATGATGAGGTTGAAGAGGTATATTTTTAGGGTATCCCTTTCAACAATCCCCTGTCCCTGCGGATTGTAGGGAATGCCAGTAACATGTCAAATATTAAGCTGGCTACAAAAGGATTTAAATCTTTGACTAACATATGCAGGCCAATTATCTGTTTTAATAATCTTCAGGGACCCCATAACAGAAAAACCTTGAAATAGATGAGCAATAACATCTTTAGTGGCTTCTCCAGGGTGTGCGGAGGCAAAAATAAATCCACTAAAAGTATCTATCGATACATGGACAAACTTTAAACGCCCAAAAGAAGCGATGTGTGTGACGTCCATCTGCCAGAGTTCTAGTGGTACAAGACCCCTAGGGTTAACGCCAAGATGAGGTTCGGGGAGGAGGGTCACACAATTTTTGCAGCTTTTGACAATCTGTCTGGCCTGCTATCTGGTAATTTTGTATCTCAGGCAGAGTGACTGTGCATTAAGATGGTGGAGGGCATTAGCTGCCTGGGCTTCTTGGATGGGATCTTTGAGGGCCATAGCTGTTAATTTGGTGGCCTCATCAGGCAACTGATTTCCCAGCATTAAGGGGCCGGGCAAATCAGTACATCCTCGAATATGTCCAATGAAAATGGGGGAAGACTGTTTTTTGATAAGTAATTAAAGTTGGGAGAAAAGATAAAAGGTCGGTGTCCAGGCTGGATGGCGGGAACCGTCTACAGCACCTGTAATGAGCGGACTACATAGTGGCTATCAGAGTAAAGATTGAAGAGCTGGGGAAAATTTGAAAGAACTGTAGCTACTGCTTGCAACTCTACCAGCTGAGAGGAGGTGAACATTGTTTTTAAGCGGAAGGTCTGACCGTCAACTACATAAGCAGCCAGGCCATTTTTAGAGCCATCTGTGAAGATGGTAACAGCCCCAATCAATTTGGAAATTTTATGGTCTATGGGGTCAACATCATTACACAGCTGGATCATGCCTGATATATCTAAATCTCTGGTCTTTTCTCTGAGTGATGTTTACACGCCGAGTTGGCGTCTTCTACAGCCAATTGTCTTAAAATTGGGCTCTCAGTTTCTTCTAACCCATAATTTTTTTTTTGGCTCCGTCTAGCAGACAGCCTATAAACTGAGAGTATGGTTCTTGGGGTCCTTGGAGAATTTTAGTCAAGGGGGTTGGTAGGGCCCCAGAAGCAGGAACTGCCTGCCAGGCGGCTAAGGCAGCCTGTTCTGTCTGAGACAGTAAGCCTGGGGGTAATTTTATCTGTTTATTTTCAGGTTCATAAACTCCTCGGCCACAGATTTTATCTGATGTCCATGAGGCCATTTTACCTCATGGATCCTTTAGATTGTGGGCAGCTGCCCATTATGCCCTGTCAAAAAACTCAGCCTCCAGGTAAGAAACTGTCCTTTGGAGAGGACTGATTGTACCACTCTTTTCCATTCTCCTGGAATTAGATACCCTGATCCGGCCAACCCTTCTAGTACTGTTAACGTGAAGGGTGCATTAATGAAATTTTTAACAGCTGAGTGAAGTTTTTTATTTGTTTAATTTTAAGTCTTTTAAAGCAAGGGTTAAAAAAGGTCCTCAGCATCGCCATCTGCTCCTTCTCCTCCTGATTCACTAGCTGCCTCATCATAGTCTTGGTCTCCCTCTTCTCCCTCGCCCTCAGTGGTGTGGCCGGGGTCGTTTGTCCCTGTGGTATTGGGTCCTGTGGCTACTTCTTCTCCTTCTCCCTCTGTCTATTCATCCATCACCCGTCTAGTTTTTACTCGGGTCATGACAGGGAAGGTGAATTTTTGTGGGACAGACCTAATTGTTTTAATTTTGGGGGTTTTATCTCTGAGAGTTGGCCGATGGGCACCAGAATCAAGGGCCTGAATCTCATGAGTTAGTTGATGAAGTTCTTGGTTCATTTGTCTGACTCTTTTTAAGCCCTCTAGATGGGTCTTAAGTGTGACCCTGATTAGCTGAAAGTTTTGGGACATTTCAGCGGCTAAGGATGGGGGGAAGCCAGTGGCCGACACAAGAGGGCCAATGGGCACCAGAGATGGGACCTGCCAATGGGTGGGGGGTGAGTGCTAGGCTCTCAAATCCTAGTTTGTTGAGACAGGAGAACTTGTCTACTGGGTCCTGGCCCTTACCTCTCTGACTCGTAAGGCGCTGCTTCTTCCTCTAACTCAGCCTCTGGGGAAGGATTGAGAGGTGGCTCTGGATCACAGTAATGGTGTCTCTCTTTAGCTTCTACAAGAGTGGGGTAAATCTTGGGGTAGTCTTTTAACTGGTCTTTGGGCGGCAAAAGGTCGACTTGACAGGGCTGAGAAATTACGGGCTCATCGATTAGTGAGACTGCTCTACTTTCACTTTGGGCCGTTTTATTTTCATTTTGGACTGCTAGCTGTGCTGCGCTCGAGGCGGTTGCATGACCCATTTTAGAATCTGGGGAGAGAGTAGACATATCTTGTGGGTCATTGGGAGGGTCTGATTTATGGCACTCCTCAAAATAGTCTTCGGCAATAATTACTAATTGGGAATTTTTTCCTCCCTCATCTGCTTCTTTTAAAATGTCTCTAATAAGCCCCCAGTATGTACGAAAATTTTCGGGGATAATTTTACCAGCTCCTATCAACTCATTAATTGATCGGCCAACCTTATTCCAACTTCGGGGGTGAATATCAGGCCCAGTCAAAACTAGCCACAGACAAGCATCATCCACAAAACAAAAGAATTTTACAAGTTCCTTTTTCTTGACTCTAATTTCTCTCTCCCTAAGTGTCCACTTTATTTATTTAAAAAAGCGGCCTCTTTAGACAGAGTATTGCCCATGACTGCTGGGACTGAAAATCAGAGCTCTGAATATCACCTTCCTTCTCCTGTGGGGCATGAGCAATGCGATCAAGAGCGGATCTTTTCTATCCTCAGGGTCCGGACTCCAACTGTTCTTCAGGGTCCCTGTTCGGGCGCCACTTGACCCGTCCAGCAGATCAGGTTATTCAGGGTCCCGAAAAGGCCTTTGTCCTGAAAGTCATGAGGTTGAGAGAGAAAAGAAGCAAAGCATGTAAAGTGTGACACAGAGTCAGTCTGGATGGTGTCAAGGCTTCATTGAGGATAGAATGCTTACAGTTTATATAGGTTTAAGCAGGGGGAAGGCAGGATGCAGTGGAATTTTACAAAATCTTCAGAACATGGAAGAGGATGGTGCTGAGTGCCGATGATCTCATGCTTTTTCTGAAACATCCTGTTTGGTCACCTGGCAGTTATTCTTGGCAGGGCCCATTGTGGTGCTTTTCGGAAGGCTCAGGTGAAAGGTCAGGTTCCCACAGGCAGGGGTGCAGTGGCTCACAGGCTGCTGTGTCAGCATGACTGTAGTTTGGCTATTTTCTTAGCCATGGCTCCCCACAAAAGTTAGTCTGCAGAGTGTATTTGGCCTGTGAGTGAAATACAGTTCCATCTTCTTACCTTGGGTGAACACTTTATGATTACCAAGGTCTTAAGGTCCACCTCATCAGCAAAGAGCACATTCTTGATAAGCTGTTGGCAGAACACTTAAGTGTAGGTCCTGTTCATAGTGGAATGGCTTCTTGCTCTGTTCCCTTCTAACACACTAAGGAACTGGAACCTCACTCACTGCACTTCCACAGGTCATGTCTTTGTTGTCAGAAGTTAAAACATCATCCTAAGTCATCATCTATCATGCTGTATAGATATGCTATGGGATTCACATATTGAATTGGTCTTCATACGGGGTCAGACTAGAGGAGAGCAGAGTGTGTTACTCGTGATGACTGGCAGCCCTGTGGTCATTGACATGAATGCCCTACACAGGGACCTGTAACACAAGCTTTTATTTCAAAAATTAAAAAAAGCTATCATTTATGTGAGGCTTTTATGCAAAAGATATAACATGATGATTATTGGAATAGTGGGTAAAATACTTTTTTAAATAAAAATATTTTAATCTCTTTGCACTTTATGTTCTTTTTTTAAATTGAAATTTCCTCTTCCATGATAGTTTAGGTTTTTGTTTCATTTTGTTTTAATTTCAGTGCTGTGTGTTGAATGAAATGTGGGCCTGGTTTCATGTGGTAGGCAAATGCATACACAAAAATATCTCTAGAACCCATGATTTCAATCCTTTATTTTATTATTTATTTAAAAATTATCTGTGACATATGTAAATATAGTATTTTATATTGCATTACATTTATCAAGTGTTGTTATCTAGTGTCCATATCCTTCATAAGCATGCTGGAAAAATGTTCTTAAAGTCATAAATATTATACCGAAAAATAATCTTAAGTAAGTCATAGTTGAGACCCTATAACTTTGTAGTGAGCTAAAGGAAAGGCAAAATTGAGGTCTTATTATTTACCTATGTCTTCAGTGAGAAATATACAAAGGACAGGGAATATATTGGTTAATAGAAAACTGGCTTTTTTAACCCTAAATTGTATACAATATTATCAATAGAAATGTTTAAGTTCTGAGCTACAGATTTATAAGCAATTTTCATTAAAAAATAGTTTATGCTTGGGTGCTTAGAGTATCTATAAACCAATCTTGACTCATTCAGGTACCACTGTCTTTACTAATCTCCAGTTTTTAAGTTGTGTTGAGTTGAGAAGCTAGTGAACAAAAAGAAATCTGATCAAATTAGAAGGTTTCAGGTTCATAAAAAATAAAACATCTCAGGGTTGTTTTGATTTGCATTTCCCTGATGGCTAAGGATGTCAAGCACTTCCTTAGATGTTTCTCAGGCATTTGGTAATCCTCAATTGAGAACATTTTGTTTAGCTCTATACCCCATTTTTTAATAGGGTTGTTTGATTCTCTGATGTATAGCTTTTTGAGTTCCTTGTATACCTTGGATATTAGCCCTCTATCTGATGTGAGTTTGGTAAAGACCTTTTGCCACTCTGCTGGCTGCCAATGTGTTTTCTTGAAAGTGTCCTTAGCCTTACAGTAACTTTGCAATCTCATTAAGTTCCATTTGTCAATCTTTGAACTTAGAGCACAAACCATTGGTTTATTTTATTTTATTTTTTTATTTTTTTTACAAAATTTTCTCCTGTGCCTATGTGTTCTAAGGTTGTCCCTTCTTTCTCATCTAATAATTTCAGTGTACCTGGTTTAATGTGGAGATCTTTGATCTACATACACTTGAGCTTGGTACAAGGAAATAAGAAAGAGTCTATTTTCATTCTTCTGCATCCTGAATGCCAGTTGGAAAAACATCATTTGTTGAATAGGCTTTCCTTTTTCCCAATGATTGAATATAGCTCCTTTGTCAAAAATCAGGTGACCATTTTTGTGAGGGTTTACTTCTGAATCTTCTATTCTATTCCGTTGATCCATGTGCATATTTCTGTACCAGTACCATGCAGTTTTTAGCATAATTGCATTGTAATATAGCTTGGGGTCTGGGATAAAGATTTCTGATGATGTTTTCTTTTTGTTGATGATGAATTTTGCTATTCTAGATTTTTTGTTATTCCAGATGAAATTGCACATTGCTCTTTCCAACTCAATAAAGAACTGGGTTGAAATTCTGATGTGGATTGCACTGAATCCGTAGATTGCTTTTGGTAAGATGGCCATTTTTGAAATGTTGATCCTTCCAATCAATAAGCATGGAAGACCATTTCATTTTCTGAGATCTTCCTCAATTTCCTTCTTTAGAGGTTTGAAGTTCTTGTTATACAGGTCTGTCAGTTGGATAGTTAGAGTCAGACCAAGGTATTTCATAGTTTTTGTGACTATTGTGAAGGGTACCTTTTCCCTAGTTTCTTTCTCCACATGTTTGTCCTTTGAATATAAAAAGGCTACTGATTTGTTTGAGCTAATTTTATATCTAGTCACTTTGCTGAAATTGTTTATCAGCTGTAGGAGTTCTCTGGTGGAAGTTGTGGGATTGCTTAACTACACTATCATTTTATCTGCATATGGTGATGTGTTTACATATACTTTTCAATAAGTATCCCCTTGATTTCCTTTTGCTGTCTAATTACTTTAGACAGGACTTCCAGTACTATGTTGAATAGGTAGGGGGAGAGTGGACAGCCTAGTCTAGTCTCTAATTTCAGTGGAATTGCTTCAAGTTTCCCACCACTAAGTTTGATGTTGGCTGTTGAATTGCTGTATATTGCTTTTATTGTTTAGATATGGGCCTTGGATTCCTGTTCCTTCCAAGACTTTTAACATGAAGGGGTGTTGAATTTTGTCATATGCTTTCTCAGCATCTAGTGAGATGACCATGTGGGTTTTTTTTCTTTGAGTTTGTTTATATGGTGAATTACGTTGATGAATTTCAGTATATTAAACCATCCTTGCATCTCAGGGATGTAGCCTACTTGACCATGGTAAATGATTATTTTGATATGTTCTTGGATTCGGTTTGCAAGTATTTTGTTGAGTATTTTTGCATCAATGCTTATAAGTGAGATTGGTCAGAAGTTCTCTTTCCTTGTAGGACCTTTTTGTGGCTTAGGAACGATGGTTACTGTAGCCTCAAAAAATGAGTTAGGTAGTATTCCATTTGATTCTATCTTGTGGAATAGTTTGGAAAGCATTGGTATTATGTCATCAATAAATGTTTGATAAAATTCTCCACTGAACCCATCTAGACCTGGGCTTTTTCTTTATTTGTTGGATGGATTTTGATTACTGGTTCTATTTCTTTAGTTTTTATGGGATTATTTACATGGTTTACCTGGTCCTGGTTTAACTTTAGGATCTTGAATCTGTCTAGGAATTCGTCCATTTCCTCCAGCTTTTCCAGCTTTGTTGAGTATAGGCTTTTGTAGTAGGATCTGATGATTTTTTGAATTTCCTCAATTTCAGTTGTTATATCTCTACATTCCTTTCTGATTTTGTTAATTTTAATACTCTTTCTTTGCCCTCTAGTTAATCTGGCTAAGGGTTTATCAATCTTGTCAATTTTCTAAAAGAACCAGCTCTTGGTTTTGTTGAATCTTTGAATGGTTCTTTTTGTTTCTATTTATTCTATTTCTGTCCTAAGTTTGATTATCTTTTGCTGTCTACTGCTCTTGGGTGTATCTGCTTCCTTTTGCTCTAGAGCTTTCAACTGTGCTGTCAGGTTGCTAGTGTATGCTCTCTCCATTTTCTTTTTGGAAGCACTCACAGCTATAAGTTTTCCTCTCAGTATTACTTTCATTGCATCCCGTAGGTTTGCGTATGTCCTATTTTCATTTTCATTGAATTCTAGAAAATCTTTAATTTTTTTATTTATTTCTTCTTTGATTCTGCTATCACTTAATAGAGCATTGTTTAGTTTCCATGTGTATATGGGCTTTTTGTTGTTTTTGTTTTTATTAAAGACCAGTCTTAGACCATGGTGATCTGAAAGGATGCATGGGAGTATTTCAATTTTGATCAAGGCTTATTCAGTGTCCAATTATGTGGTCAATTTTCAAGAAGGTGCCATGAGGTGCTGAGAAGAAGGTTTATTCTTTTGTGTTAGGATGATATGTTCTTTAAATATCTACTAATTCCAGTTGGTTAATAGTCTCTGCTAGATTTAGAGCGTCCTTGTTCAGTTTCTGTTTCTATGATCTGTCCATTGGTGAGAGTGGGGTATTAAAGTCTCCCACTATTATTGTGTGGAATGAAATGTATTTTTGAGCCTTAGTAGGGTTTCTTTTATGAATATGGTTGCTGTTGTATTTGGAATGTATATTAAGGATTGAGAGTTCTTCCTGATAGATTTCCCCTGTAATGAGTAAAAAGTGTCCTTCCCTATCTTTTTTGATAACTTTTCGTTCGAAATTAACTTTATTCCATATTAGAATAGACTCCAGCTTGCTTCTTGGGCCATTTGCTTGGAAGTTTTTATCTCAACCTTTTACTCTGAGATAGTATCTGCCTTTGTTTCTGAGATGAGTTTCCTGTATGCAGCAAAATGCTGGGTTTTGTTTATATATCCAGTTTGATAGCCTATATCTTTTTATTGGGAAGTTGAATTCATTTATGTTAATAGATATCAAGTAATCAGTGGTTGTTTTTTCCAGCTATTATTGCTTTTTTAGGTTGAATTGTGCCTGTGTGTCTTTCTCTTTTTGGTTTTCTTGCTTAGGAGTTTTCTTGTTTTTATTAGGATGTAGTTCCCCTCATTGTATTGGGTTTTCCACCTATAATTTGTTCTAGTGCTGGGTTTGTGGCCAGATATTTTATAAATTTAGATTTGTCTTGGAATATCTTCATCTCTCCATCTATGGTAATTGATAATTTAGCTGGGTATAGCAGCTTGGGCTGGCACTTGTGATCTCTTAGGGTCTTCATGATGTCTGTCCTGGCTCTTCTAGCTTTCATAGTCTATGTTGAGAAATCTGGAATAATTCTGATTGGTCTGTCATTATATGTTACATGACCTTTTGCTCTTACTGCTTTTAGTATTCTTTCTTTGCTTTGGGCACTTGGTGTTTTGACTATTATGTGTCAGGAGAAATTTCTTTTCTTTTCCAACCTATTTAGAGATTTGTAGACTTCTTTTATGCTTGTGGTCATCTCATTCTTAAGGGTTCGGAAGTTTTTTTCTACAATTTTGTTGAAGATATTTACTGTGCCTCTTAGTTTATATTCTTTACCCTCTTCTATTCCTATTATTCTTAGGTTTAGTCTTCTCATTGTGTCCTGGATTCCTTGGCTATTTTGGGTTAGGAACTTTTTGGTTTTTGCATCTTCTTTGACTGTTTTTCTTTGTTTTCAGTGTTGTCTTTGGCCCCCGAAATTCTCTCTTCTGTCTCTTGCAGTCTGTTGGAAATGCTTGCATCTGTGACTCCTGATTTCTTTTCTAGGATTTCTCCCTCTAGGGTTGTCTCTTTTAGTGTTTTCTTAATGTATCCATTTCCCTTTTAAATTCCTTCTTCCATTCCTTCGTCTCTTTACTTCTGTTTTCTACTAGTTTTTAGAGTTCTTTGAGTGTTTTTCTCATTTCTTCTTTAAAACTTTCTAATTCTTTATGCTTTCGCTCCTGTTCTTTTTTAAGGATCTCTATCATCATCTTGAGGTAAGATTTCAGGTCTGAGTGTTCTTTTTCTGTAGTCCTGGGCATTCTCCTGTTTGCTTTGATGGGAGAGCTGGGTTCTAGTTTTGCCATGTTGTCCTGGTTTCTCTGGGGTACATTCTTTAGTTTTCTTCTTGCCATCTTGTTGTCAGTGATTGGTTCTCACATTTCCTTGAACCTGGCCTGTGTCTCTTGATCTCTGCTGTTCCTGTTGGTGGATGGTCCTAGCGCCTGTTCTGCACCCAAAGCAGAGGGCCTAATGCTGGTTTCCTGGTCCCTGGATCAAGCCGGGAAGATTAGCAGTTTCTGTGTGCTCGGCAGATGTCTCTCTGCCCCTGCTAATCGGAACCCCTTTTCATCAGGCCTGCGTCTCTGGGTCTCCAATGTTCCTGGTGGCAGATGGTCCGAGTGCCTGTTCTGCACTCAAAAGCCACCGAGTGGTAGCAGAGGGCCCAAATCTGGGTTCCTGGTCCCTGGAACAACTGGGCAGGGGCACACTTTCCGAGCACTTGGCAGAGATCTCTCTGCCCCCAGGCTACTCCAAGCTCCTTCTCACCAGGCCTGTGTCTCAGGTTCTCTGCTGTTCTTGGTGGTGGAGCTCATAATGTTTTAATATCAAAGATAATGTAATTTAGATTATATTTACCTCTTTCCTCTCATTTTCGTTCTATGTTTCTATTAAAACTGATACTATAAAAAGCAATTAAATGTTTGCATACTTGATACCATGGGGCAACCTGTCTTAGGCATTGCAGATGTGTAAAATTGGCAAGAAAGTTTCAAACATTTCTCCGGAACCATTGCCAAAGAAACTTTCTTCATTTTAAGAAGTATCTAAAAGCAATGTAAGCTTTTTATGGAGTGTTTGGCATTACGGATTTCATAGATGCTTTACAGCAGGGGCTTGCTCTGCTCATTCCTGTGTTCTGCACGCGCTGCTGATGCAGCAGGAATTTGAAACTGGCTGTGAAATTAAATTTTTCTAACATGAGCAATGAGAGCTGTCATCAGTCTGATATCTATAGGAGAAAGAAAGTATTTTACCATGGTGTTTTTATATCTTCTGTGAATATTATCTTTGATCCTTGTATGCAAAAAGTGGTGTACAAATTGAACCTGACGTTTGTGTATTTAGGGATTTTCAGTTGGGCTTGGATTTATAAATTTCATTCCATTGGAAATATTTTATGAAGGGTAGGCCTAATAAACAACAGAGAGAGGTTTCTAAAACTAAAGTTATAATACAACCTTACTTTCAAAGTCATTTACATTATCCTACAAGCAAGTTGTATGCTTTTATCAGTCAAATTGTGATTGTGAGATTTTTATAGACCATGTGCATGTTCTCATTAGTTCATAAAATATGCAAATTCCTATACTGTGCCCACTTAACAGGAAAAGTTTTTTATGTAGGACAAAGTTAATGATTTTTTATTTAAATCGAAGCCCATTGCTTCAAATTCCAAAACTCATGGCTTTTTCCCCTTTTTAGTGCTGTTTTATTTATGGTTCGCATTAGTGATAATTTCGACCAAAACTAGGTCTTTTGTAATGTTAGACAATTTTTTAAAATTGAGGCACACTGCTTGCTCAAAAATCTAATTCAATTTTATTTCTACATTTTATTTGTTACTGACAGGCTATATTGACTTTAAAAATTAGAATTTTTATTTTAAAAAATAGAAATTAGGTTTGAGAATATTATGACAATATGATTTAATCATTTTATATACATTTAATAATCAATCACATTCTTTATTTTAGTTATTTATTTGTGTTTAATTTTTTTCACTTTTCTTTAGATAATAGAACAGTGTGATGCCTTTACAATGAAGGAATTGGAAATTTTCTATGATTTGCACTTCAAATGGATTCTCATTAAAAACTCAACTGTGGAAGGGAGATGTAAATGGAGTGAGAACATCACAAAAGCAATACTGTCATAAAACTGTGGCCAGATGATTTAAAGATTGTATGTTGCTTTTATTTTTTCAAATGAAGGGATGAGATGAGAAGTGTACCCTAGTTCTGTGGCAGCATGGATTAGGCTGATCCTAGAGGGTTTCTTTTTCTGTTCTAGCCATCCTTAGGCTTAAACCTGAAAGCTCATAACATCCATACTATATGATCTTTTCAGGTTACTGATTCAACATGGCTTCTTTTGACTTCTGATGAAATTGCTCTATTTGGCAATATATCTGTATATTCTGGCTATTGATTCTCAGCTAATTCTGTCTTCATCTATGAGAAGAGATAACAATTATCTTGTTATCTCTGCAACAAGTCTTTGTACAACTGTCCCAGTAAAACTACCATACATATACTACTCCTACCCCTTTCACTCTGTCTCTCTTTCTCTGTCTGTCTCTCTCTTTCTGTCTCTATGTCTCTGTCTTTTTCTGTCTATCTGTCTGTCTGTCTGTCTGTCTGTCTGTTTGTCTCTTTCTCTCTCTCTCTCTGGCTCTTACTCTGCTCTGCTCTTCTCTGCTCTTAAATAGCCCCCATTTTCTGTGGTGTTCTCATGTGAGTTTTCTTTATCCTTTCTCTGACTCCTTGCATCAAATATTTATCTTATTTGTCACTTTGTCTCTAAACTATATGTCACCATTAAATATGGCTGCTACCTTCTACAGACTAACCTTAACTTCACTGTTAGGGAATAAAGGTGTACAATAAGGTTGTGTCTGTATGCCAGCAAGATCATACTCTAATCCATGACATGTTTACACTTTGGACAGATCATATCTTTGGATGTTATCTCTTGCCAGAGCAGCCGTTTTACTGGATTAACATCTTTCTACAAAGAACTACTTAGAAAGTTAGGCAAAATGTTTTCTGTTTCCTAATTCAACATTAGAGAGCTGGATCTGGATGCTCTCTCCTGAAATAAAGACCAGATAGGTTAGTAGAATAATTTGCATGTCAGACAAATCTGCATTGCATGACCAAGGTGGGGCTTTTTTTGTTTTTGTTTGTTTGTTTGTTTGTTTGTTTTGTTTTATTTTTATCTGTTGAGGATTGAGAAGTTCATTAATCTCTGGGTATAATAGGAAGTCACTTCTACTAGTTTTATAGTCTGTCTGCTAAGCAGAGTAAGAGAGAATCTTCTCCTAGTACTTACAACCTTACTAGCCGAAAGATTTTGGTCAGAAAATGGTATGAGAAATAGGATTCATCTCGTAAATCAGGACTTAAATCCACTAGAAAGTAGTTGTTTATTCTCATGATGTTTGTGCTACTAATAGCATCTTGCCAAACCAGTCATTGCTGTAGATCACAATGCTAAATGGTTAGGGAAGATTTTTTTTTTTTTTTTTTTGCTCTGGTGGTAGATTTCATAGTACTTCTTTTCTTTTAAGTTGGATATTTTCTTTACTTACATTTCAAATGTTATCCCTTTCCTGGCCTTGTACCTTCTTACACAACTAAAACTAACCAGTAGAAGTGAAGCTTCCAAATGATAATCAGGTTGCTGAGAAAGAATGTGTATCAAATGTTTATACCTTCTACAGGATTAGCATCAATATGTTTTTTAAAAGTATTCAGTGTTACTTAGCCCTCTCTACTCACTCCTGCCCACCTTCTTTCCCTTCCTTCCCAACATAGGCTGGCATGACCACTCAGTTCTCACAAAGTCTAGACCACCAATCAAAGAGTGCAGCTAGAGAGATCCACGGCTCCAGATATATATGTAGCAGAATATGGCCTTGCCTGGCAGCAGTTGTAGGGGAGGCCCTTTGTTCTGGGAAAGTTTGATGGCCCAGTGTAAGGGGATGCTGGAGTGGTGGGGCAGAAGAGTGTGGTTAGGTGGGGAAACATTCTCATATAAGCAAAGTGGAGGGGGGATGTGGGATGTGGGGTTTTTGGAGGGGGTAACTGGGAAGTAGAATATTATTTGAGATGTAAATGGATGGAATGATTAATAAATATAATAAAAGAAAATAAAGAGGCAAAAAGCAAAACCTTTCTTCTTTATGCCCTTCATATATAATATGCTACAGTGAAAAATAGCTCATATTTTGCCATGAGGTTTTCCAGTTTTAATGATCCAATAAAAAGGCAATTTGTTTTTCTGGGTTTAGGTTGTTTCATTCAAACTGTTTGTTCCCACATCCATTCATTACCTACAAGTATAATCATTTCTCTTTTTTTTGACAACTGAATATTATTTCATTCAATAAAAGTATAATATTTTAGTTTTTGTTTTTTCAATTGAAACACATTAGACTATTTCCATTTACTGGGTATAGTGAATAAACTAACAATGAAATACAATTTACAGATCATATGAAGGTCAAGATTAAGGAAGACAAAAGTGTAGATGTTTCAGTCCTACAGAGAAGGGAGATAAAATAATCACATGTGATAGAAAGAGGGAGGAATCTGGTAGAGAGATTCAAATACTGGAAAAGATGGGGGAGAAGCATACAGGATTATGAATTTGGACAGAGGTGTTTAGCAGTGGAGAAAAGGAACTAAGGGTAGCCACTAGAACATCCCAGATGACACAGACCAAAGGGCTTCAATTTAGGGTCCAACAAGGATAACATTAGCTAAAATACCAAAACAAAGAGAGATAGAACTTTTAGAGATCATGTTCAGTAGATAGAGAGAATCCCCTGGTTGAGGGATGGGTCACCCACCCATCTCAAAAATATTAAATCAGGATTGTTCGTGTCAAAAGGAGATGCAGGGACAAAGAGTGGAACAGAGACTGAAGGAAAGGCCATTCAGAGCCTCCCCCTCCTAAGGATCTGTCCCATCTGCTGACACCAAACCCAGATACCACTGCTGATGCCAAGAAGCATTTCTTCAGGAACCTGGTACAGACGTGCCCTGAGAGACTTTTCCAGAGCATGACTAATAGAGATGTGGATGCTTGCAGCCAATCATCAGACTGAACACATGGACCCAAATGGAGGGATACTGGGGAAGTTATAAAGGAGATGAAGGTGTTTGCAACCCTATAGGAAAAATTGCAATAACAACCAACCACACCCTCTCAAAGTTCCCATGGTCTAAACTACTAAAAAAAAATATACATGGAGAGACCCATGACTCCAACTGTATATGTAGCCAAGTATTAACTTATCTGGCATCAATGGGAGAGGAGCCCATTGCTCCTGTGGCTTCTCAATGGTGTAGTGTAAAAAAATGCTAGTATGCCTAATATCCAAGGTGTACAAGGAACTCAAAAAGCTAGACACCAGAGAATCAAATAACCCTATTAAAAATGGGGTACAGAGCTAAACAAAACATTTTCAGTTGAGGAACACTGAATGGCCGAGAAACATCTGAGGAAGTGCTCCACATCCTTAGCCATCAGGGAAATGCAAATCAAAACAACCCTGAGATTCCACCTCACACCAGTCAGATTGGCCAAGATCCAAAACTCAGATGACAGCAGATGCTGGCGAGGCTGCAGAGAAAGAGGAACACTTCTCCACTGTTGATGGGGTTGCAAGCTAATACAACCACTCTGGAAATCTGTCTGGCGATACCTCAGAAAATTGGATATAGTACTATCTGAAGACCCAGCTATTCCACTTCTAGGCATATACCCCAGAGACACTTTAATACACAACAAAGATATATACACCACAATGTTCATAGCGGCTCTATTTATAATAGCCAGAAGCTGGAAGGAACCAAGATGTCCTTCAGAAGATGAATGGATACAAAAATTGTGGTACATATACACAATGGAATACTACTCAGCCACCAGAAACAATGACTTAACCAAATTCTTAAGAAAATGGCTGCATCTAGAGAATATCATCCTGAGTGAGATAACCCAGTCACAAAAGTACAGACATAATATGCAGTCACTGATAGTGGGATGCTAAACCCAGAGGCTTGCACTCCCCCAGAAACAACTCACAGACTGTATGAAGTCCAAGAAATAAAGAAAACAAAACAAAACGAAAAAAATATTTACAAAACAAGAAAACTTTAACTATTTCCATGTTACATTTTGTTTTACATGTACTTTAGCTCATTGTAACTATTAAGTTTTCAAGGCATACAACCAAACCTTGAAAAAATCAAGTACTGACTAAAAAATACATTCATATAGTTTTATATAAAAATTATGTTAAAATCTGAAAAAAGTACTGACAAAAATGTATAACTTTAAGCAAAAAATGTTTAAAATCTGTACATTTATCTTTGTTTTGTAAAATAAAGTTGTTTAAAAAAATGCTAGTATGTTGAAGGTAGAATGGGAAGGTGGGTAAGGGAACAACCTCTTAGAAGCAGGAAGATATAGAAGGTTTATGGAGGGAAGATAACATTTGAAATGCAAATAAATAAAATAACAAATAAAAAAGTTCTATAGAAGCCAAACCCAAGAACAAAAGAAAGAAATTTAAAAAAAAAAGAATATAAAGGAAAAAGGTGAACCATTACCTTGAACTTTCTAAGATTGCAAGCTCAGAGCTAACATTGAAAAGTCTAAGACAAATTCCAAAGCCTCCTTCTGTCTACAAATATTATAGCATGATTCATAAAGGAAAAGGGAAGCTCTTGATGAAACAGCAGGGACAGGTTAGTATTATGTGGGCAGTTCACAGTGCTTGGGAAACAAGATTGGTATCAATCTGAAGTGTGATCAGGTAAAGAAAAATAATGCTAACCATTTTCATTCACCCCATGAGAACAGATTTTCTAAACTACTGATCCAACCAGAAAACAGGCAAGAGAAATGTCAACATGCAAATTAATATGTAGAATATTTACATAGTTAAGTACATGAAAACTTCTATATTCTAGGTGTCTAGTCGAATTGTGAAGATAATTTTCATCCTACAAACAGAAGAGAAGAAAGGACTTAATAGAACATAATTTAGATGCTCTCGTATTTGTAGCAGAGAAGTTTAGGATTGAGAGTTCATCTTGATAAATTTTTCTTTCAGTGACTAAAAAGTGTCCTTCCTTATCTTTTTTTGATATCTTTGACTGAAAATCTATTCGGTTTGATATTAGGATGGCTATTCCAGCTTGCTTTTTTGGATCATTTGCTTGGAAAGATTTTTTCCAACCTTTTTTCTCTGAGGTAGTTCCTGTCTTTCTTTCTGAAATGAGGTTCCTGTATGTAGTAAATGCTTGGTCCTGTTTATGTATCCAGTTTGATAGTCTGTGTCTTTTAATTTGAGAATTGAGTCTTTTGATGTTAAAAAGAATTTAAGTAATAGTGATTGTTGTTTTCTGTTATTTTTGTTGTTAGATTTAGAATTATGTTTCTGCGCCTTTCTTTTTTTTTTTCTTTTTCTTTCTTTCTTTTTTTGTTTTGTTTTGTTTTATTGCTAGAGGATTATTTTCTTGCTTTTTCTAGGGTGTAATTTTTTTTCCTTGAGTTAGCCTTTTTAATATATTATCCTTTGAATGGCTGAATTTGTTGACAGATATTTTGTAAATTTGGTCTTGTCCTAGAATATCTTGTTGTCTTCATCTAAATTAACTGAGTGTTTTGATGGATATAGTAACCTGGTCTGGCATTTGTTTTCTCATGTGATCTGTATGAAGTCTGTCCAGGAACTTCAAGCTTCCATAGTTTTTGTTGAGAAGTATGGCATATTTATGTACAGTCTGCCTTCATATGTTACTTGTCCTTTTTTCCTTACTGTTTTTAGTATATTTTGTTTTGGACTTTTTTGTTTGTTTGTTTGTTTGTTTCGTTCTTACTATTATATGTCAGAAGTAATTTATTTTCTAGTCTCATCTATTGGGAGTTTTGTAGGCTTTTTGTATGTTCATAGTAAACTCTTTCTTTAGGTAAGGGAAGTATTTTTCTATAATTTAGTGGAAGATATTTACTGGGCCTTTCAGGTGGGTGTTTTCACTCTCTTTTCAGCCTTAGGTTTGAATTCTCATTGTGTCCTGGATTTAATAAATATTTTTGGGTTAAGAGCTTTTTAGATTTTACATTTTCTGTGACTGTTGTATTAATGCTTTCTATTTTATCTTCTACCCCTGAGATTCTCTCTTCCATCTTTTATATTCTGTTGGTAATTCTTGAATTTATGACTCTTGACCTTTTTCCTAGGTTTTATGTCTCTAGAGTTGTCTCTTATGTTTCCTGTGATTCTCTAAGGACTTGTACTTGTTTTTCGTCATTCTTCTGTATTTCTTTCATGCAGTTATTCGTGTGTTCTTTGCGGTTCTCAATCATTAGCATAAAACAAAATTTTAAGTCCAATCTTGTTTACTTCTGTGTTGGGATATACACTGCCTGCTGTGGTGGGAGAGCTGAGTTCTGTTGCCAGGTTTTCTTGGTTTCTCTTGCTTAGAAACTTGTGTTTGCCTCTTTCCACCTTCTTATCTTTGATACTAGTTGTTCTTGTTGTCTCTGAATGGAACTTGCCTTTCCTGTGTGCCTGGTGGCTGTGGGATCCAGAGGGAGATTGTTTCTGGGTGTTCAGCTCTCTATGGGCAGGCTGTGAGTTCTGATGGCAATGGGCAGGGTCTATCTCTGGGTGCAGATGGATGTCTGAAGGCCACAGACCTAAACAGTAGTGTGATATCTGAACTCTACATGTTCTTAGAGGTCTCTTCAGATAACTAGAGAAAAGAGAATGTAGGCTCAAAGGTGGGCTTAGTAGGGAGAGCGCTCCTATGTCTGCTCTGGGTGCTTAGTTCTCTGTGGATGTGGACAGGATTGTTCCACAGAGTCCTGATGGTGGTATGCATATTCTGCTTGTGTCTCTGGACTCAGGTGGAGACAGGACCAGTCTGATCCCAGACTGCATTGGGATCCCTGTGCTCAAAGGGTTTCTGGTAGTTTCTTACCAGGTAATCACTGGAAAGACAGTGACGGCTCACCTGTGGATTTAGTAGGAAAAGCATTCCTTTATCTCTCTACGTGCTCAGTTCTTTGAGGACAATTTGGGAGTACTGATGGCAGTGTGACTGCTCTGCCTCTACCTCTGGGCACAGTCTGTGTTTCTTTATATAGTTTATTTCATTGGTTGATTTGATATATTTAATCATTTCTGAATCCCTGGAATTCAGCTTAATTGAGTGTGGTGAATGATAATGTTGTTTTCTTGGAAGCAGTTTGTACAATTTTATTGAGTATTTTTGCAATGATATTCATAAGTGAAATTTTATTGAAGTTCTCTTTCTTTTGGGGTCTTTGTGTGATTTGGGGTTTCTTGGTGAATGTGGTTTTATAGATGAATTAGGTGTTTTTTTTTTTTTTTTTCCATTTCTATTTAGTGGAATAATTTGTAGAGTGCATTACCTCTTCTTTGGACATCTTGTAGAATCCTGCACTAAAATCACAGGGCCTTGGAATTTTTCTGTTTGGAATATTTTTAATGACTATTTTTATTATCTTAGGAGTTATGAGACAGTTTAGATAGGCTACCTGATCTTGATTTAACTTTGATTCATAGAATCTATGTAGAATATCATTCTTTTCATCTAAATTTTCTGGTTTTTTTGTTTGTTTGTTTGTTTGAGTATAGCCTTTTGTCATAAAATTTATTTTTTTGGTTGTTTTTGGTTTCTTTTTTTTATCTATTTATCTATCTATGTATCATTCTTTCTTTTTTTTTTTTTTTGTTTAGATTTTTGTTTTAGTATCCTCATGTTCTGTTGCTGTGTCTCCTTTGTCATTTCTGATTTTGTTAATTTGGATATAGTCTCTGTGCCTTTTAGTTTATAGTTTAGCTATGAATTTATTTATATTGGTGATTTTTTTTTTCAATGTATAAGCTTTTGGTTTTATCAGTGATGCCTGTACCACAAACAGCTAATCTGAATTGGGCAAGGGCCTAAGGTTTTGAAAAAAAGACACAGCTCAATTATTTGTGTTACCAGAAATGCTTTATTCCATCTCTAACAAGTCCAATTCCAACAGTACTGCAACTGACTCCAGCTCTCCAGTATATACACTTGCAAAGGTAGTTACAAAGGCAGTATTCAAAATCTCTGGCTGTTGGATGGAGGCATCAGCCCCTGGAGTGAAGTCTACAACCTGAGGTAGCCAAAAGCATGAACAGGAATAGGTGTGGAGTAGGCTTGTGACTTGGCATTTGCATTACAAAGGAAGGTGTGTTGGTTTCCCAAAGTCAAGGCAGGAAAGCTGGCAATTCTGCTAACCCTTAGCAGATGGGGGTCGGACATAACTCTCAACATTGACCTTTTTATTGTTCTCCTTGTTTCTAATTGGTTGATTTCAGTCCTGAGTTTAAATATTTCCTGCAATCTACTACTCTTTAGGTTATAGAAGTTTTAGGTGCACTGTTACATTGCTAGTATGACTTCTCTTCAATTTCTTTGTGGACACACTCAGTGTTTTCTATCAACACTGCTTTGATTGCATCCCTCAAGTTTGGAAATATGGTGTCTTCATTTTCATTGAATTCTATAAAGTCTTTATTTTCTTTTTTCATTTATTATCTGGCCAATGTATCATTCCTGAGAGTTATTAAGTCTCCACTAGCATGTGTGTTTTCTACCATTTTTGTTGTTATTTAAGTCCAGCCTTAGTCTGTGGGGATCCAATAGAATGCATTGGATTATTTTCTCTATATCATTGGAGCATCCATCCCTTTGACCTTTTGACACAGTATGTGAGAGATGTTTCTGTGAAACAGAAATTGAGAAGAATTTGCCTCTTTTGTTCTTTCAAAGACTGGTAGTAAATTTTTTTCCTGAGAACTGCTTGTCCAGAGACCATGCTGTTTGCCGCTGAAGTAATTGGATAGTGCAATTTAGAACCCAGCCACTAGCTTATCATATTTGAAGCCAACTCCATAAGGAGGGTCTTCAGTGCTCATCATCTTATTTGAAGTAGGATGGAGGTCCTGTCAGGAGATTACATGCATCACTTCATGAAATACTTTTATTAATAAAACTTTAAAGGCCATATTCTGTAGGTTTTTAAAGACAGTCTATCTATATTATGTATAAATAGACAAACATTGCTTATTCCTAGCTCTCTACAATCTGCTTGACATGAAAACATATACAGGAAACTAATAAAACACATTTCTCTAACTAACTAAACTACTATTTAACATGACTACTAGTTTGATTTATTGACTACTTACATTACTTAAATATCAGAAATAGTTTGTAGTAGCAATTTTTAAGGACTAGAATTGTAAATTACATTTTGAAATGAGTTACATTAAATAAGAGTTGAAATATAAATAAAATATGTTGAAAAATAATCTTGATTCTGTATCAATTTACAAAATCTTATACCAAATGTAGAATATTTGACTTCTTAAGGCTCTTTATTTTAAAAGTAGATTTCTACTATTATATCCTATCATTCCCAAGTGTCCTTTAAAAAAATCCCTTCTTCCTTTTCACCTAAAATTAGATAATAAATAATAATAAATAAATTTTAAAAAGATATTTCTGAATCTAACTTCCATTATTTTGTTTCTGCATTGACCAAGACCATTAACAACTTATATCTAACTTTTCTTAAGTAGGAGTAAATATCCTTTACGTACAGAATAACCAAAAACTACCTCCTGACCATGACTTGGGAATGAAGCATTATTCTTTTAAAACTGCTTTCTACTATCTGGTGTGACATTCTTTTAAGTAGATGGTAAGTAAATTGCAAAATTGGTCAAGTCTTAATAAAAGTAGTTGTATCATTTGCTGTCCAGTCTCTGTTGGATGGGAAAGTGTAGGACTTAAGAAGTCAACAGTATGCGAATCTGGACCATCTCAGAAAACTGTCTTGAAGGTGTTCTGGATTCTGATTTTTCAGGAAACAGCATTTGAGGCAGTCTGAGAGTTAGGATCACTTGGGCTACTAGTCTTGTCTTCACGGATATCTATTTCTTGTGCTTTGTAAGCATCTATATATATATATATATATATATATATATATATATATATATATATATATATTTATATATATATATTTATATATATATATTTATATATATAAACATATAAATATATATATATCTAAATTTATATATATAAACATACATTTGTGAATTAACACAGGTATGGAATGTGGAGTGGGCAATTCAGCTAATGATGATTCTCTGATCTGTGGTCAAGTGAAAGGAATATATCAACTTATATTATATTACTTTTGGACTGTATAGCAAAATTATAATATAAAATTTTCACCATGCCATATGAAAGGATGGCATATAACAATAATTACTGATGACTCTTTAGCCATCACTATTTATTTGCCTACAGAAATAGTTCTCATACAGTCTCAGAGCTGTTCCCTCATAAACAAATCAGCATTCATATTACCTGTTATTACTCTTGATGGTTTCTTTTTTCATGTCTGCAACCAAGATTTTCAGGAGGTCTTCCCAACTCGAATTCAGTAAATGAAGACAAAACCACTTCCCTAAGGCAACACAGTTTCTCTTTTCCATGCTTAATTTAAAACATCCTTAAAATGAATTAGACTGATTCAATTTAGCAATTTACTTAATAATCCAATGACTCTCAGTAGTTGTTGATTGTTTTTGCTCATTACCATTTAAAGCATGTAAACTTAACAAAGTACTATGTAATCTATGTCTGGGAAACTTTGGTTTCCTTTTCTGTTAATTGGGCATCTATTTTAAAGTTCTATTAAATATCTCTATAACTACTTGTTCTATAGAATTATGTGGGATAACTGTAATATGCTTTATGTTATAATATTAAAAAATCATCCTTTTATTAGCAACATATGCTAGGACATTTCATTCTTAATTTGTACAAGTATTCTCACAATAGTCATAACTTCTGATATATGTATGATTATTGAATTAACCTTTTCAGAAGTTAAATCATATGCCCATTTAAATCCAAATGTGTATCTATAGAATAGTGCAGATATTTCAATTTTCCCAACTCTTCACAATGAAACACATCTATTTGTCAAATTTTATGTTTCTGGAACCTTTCAGATTATTCTATGCCAGTAATGCAGTTTGTTATACAGAGAGCAAGTAGGGAAGTTTCTTAAAATTTCCTTTGCCCATTGCCAAGTGACAGTAAAATATTTCCTTACAGCTTTGCTCTTAAAATGGCACTGCTTATAAAAGTCTGAAGCTTATACCACATTTCAAATTAATAGTTAATTAATTTCATCATCACCTTGTTCTAGAGTGCATGGTAGATGTAAAAGGTAACAGATTAGTACTGTATAAAGTTTTATTTCTGATTGTGTAGTTGAATAGTCAGGCTAGTTCTAGGTCATCTAGAATAAGGTCAATTGTTTTTGAAAGTAAAATAACTTTTATTGCTTATTAAGAATTTGAATATATAGTAATATCACAAGGGCATCATACAACTTTGATTTTTAATTGATTATAACAGCTTTGAACCACTGTACTTAGTTTTTTCTGAATTAGAGTAGAGAACATAGAGGCTCCAGAAATTAGTGTGCATTTGACTATATGAAGAGAATCCAATTAGTTCTTTATATAGTTTGAAACAGCTTGCTTTTTGGATATTGGTTGTTTATCTCCCCCTCCCCTAATTTCTGCAAATTTTTTGTCAATATTCATTTTCTACTCAAAATTTGGTAATTTCAACATTAAAAAAATGATTTGACTTTCTGCCAGGCCTATTCCTTCTAATTGACAACATCTCATTTGTCCTTTCAGAATAAATTCATAAACTGTTTCTATATAGGTACTTGATGTTTAACTCTGTGTACTAAATACATCCATTCTAAGTTGTAATTGTCTCTCTGCCTAGAGTTCCTGTGGCAGGAGTATAAAGCCAAATTTATGGCATATTTGGATCCAGACATTTGACACGAGCATCTTTTAATTTCGTATCTACCAAAAACAATTATCTCTCAGCATCAACTGATAATATTATTGGACTATTTAAGTCAAATAAATTACTTAGTTCTTAAGTAGTTAACAGAACTGTGGATATTTACCAATTAATGTTACCCGAAAATATTTGAAAATTATTGAGTTCATCATTGTTCTCTTCTGATCTATATCTTTTGTGTCTAGATTATCTGCAAATTTTTATTAAATCCTTAATAATAAAGACAATCTCCCCTTCATAGATTTTCAGGAACAATATTTAATCTCCAAAGAGGCAAAATTATATTTTCTTCATCAAATATTATTTTTCTGATGATATCTCCACCTGAGTCAGTCAGCAAAATATCATCCATAAAATGTTAAATTATTGACTGAGAAAACTACTTGTTGGTTTATTTGGAGACTCAGTTGGGCCATGTAATTTTTTTCCTGGAAACTTTCTTAGAGAAGATGTTTTGCTGAAGCAAAATGGGGAGAGGATGTTTTTTGCTGAAGCAGACATGAAAAAGGTTGTTTACCTAAAAACAAACATCTGCTTTTCTTCTGGAAGCTGCCTGGAGAGAGGGCATATGATGTTTTACTAGAGCAGATGCTTGAGAGACCAGTAATGTTTGAAAGGGATGTAAGTATAATCCATCAGACAGTGTAAAACAATGTGACATTGATTCTCCTTCTCACTCTTTACTTGTCTTCTTTGAGGTTTGCTGAAAATGTGCCATCGGTTCATCTTGCTACTCATTGCTAATCATTGTTGGTTATGACATTGCAAAGAGAAATTCACCAAAGAACTTCCCTTAATATTCTGGTGGTTTTTTGCCACTTCCTCAGACTAGGGATAATTACCAGAGCTTCACGGTTTATTCTGGAACTGCTGATTCATGAATGATGTTTATGAGTGGATTGTGCTACCATTGTTGATTCCTGTTAATAGGTCTGCTGATATCCTGGGAACAAAAGGTTGGGATACCCCCAAAGAACCATTGTAATATGGTCACCATCTTCTTTTTTTGTCTTATAAAGCTTTCCATTCCACTCCCCTGAGGGGTGTGAGGGAGATATTAAAGCTTTTAAGAACTCAAATTAAAGAAGGCTTGGAAAAATCCAACTTACAACTTACTGAATTATTTCTAATTGCTATTTTTTAAAGTATTGGCATAAGGTAAGAATATTTATCATTCTTTGAGCAAGAGCTTTCCAATGATACCTTTATATTGTCCAACTATTATTATACTTTGGTATATAGAAAGCAAATGTTCAAATTTCATGCTCTTGCAAAGAAATTATGAAAAGGGAAACTTTTAATTCTATCACTAAGTCCATGACTTAGGTAACAAAGAAGGCGATGGGATTTAAGGCTGTGAAGATCCCATTAGCTGAATGATTTTGTTAATTATCCTTAGATCTGTTTACACCTTCCATTTTTTTGGATTTCTTTTAAATGGCACAAACAGGAGAATTCGAAGGGTAAGTAGACTCTTTTATATATTGAACATCTTTGAAACGTTGTTCTAATACCTAAATTTTTTTTTTTTTTGGTCATTGGACATTGTTCTATCTAAACAGATCTATCACTCATCTATCTTAGTGATAGGACTATTGGTGTTCAGACAGCAATGGCTTCCCCAGATACAGTTGGAAAGTAAGCATTTGCTATGCCCATCTTATTAACAACTTGGACAGTCTGTGACTGTTCTTCATAACATTTTCAATACCTCCATTAGAAACAATTTCAATTTAATGGCTTGTTTTAGATTTTGAAATTGGAAAAGAAAAAAAAAAAACTGCTCACCTGTGATATCAGTTGTTGCAGTAGATCTCATCCACACAAATTCAAGGCCTTAATCTTCTTATTTTTTTTGAATGGTCATTCATCCATTTATTATTTTTTTCAATTTAATAATTTTTAATTAAACAACTTTATTTTAAAAAACAGATAAATGTACAGATTTTAAAAGCATTTTTTCATAAAACTATATGAATATACTTTTGCCAGTACTTGATTTTTTTAAGGTTCTATAGTATGCATTAATCTTCTTATTTAAGAAGATTCTTTTGGCTCTATACACTTAAGTCATTTTTCACTGTTTTATCTGGGATCAAGTTTCCACACTAGAAATTGAATATCTACTGTCTAAAGAGGTCTCTCTGGAGTCCAAGATTTTGGTGATATAGTAATAACTACTCCACTAACTACCATGTATTTGTCTTGAATATTATTTGTAAACAGCTTTAGTTTGGGCCTCTGATCATCTATAGAAGTTTGCCAAAATACTTACATTTTTGTCTTTTTTGTGTTTTCTGTTTTATCTACTGAAACAACTCTGATTTTGATATCTTTATTATTAATGTCTATCTTTACAATTATTCTGCTGAGTTGTCAACTGCTTATCTAAGATGGTTGCTTTGAGTTTTATGTAGAAGTCTGCAGGAGACCCCCTGAATTTTTTCCCACAGAGACTTATCCTGTTTTTCTCTTGTTGACAAAATTCATTAGCCCCTATGCTACCATTTGCTAAACTTTCTGCATAATCCACAAAGTTTAGGCCTTTTTTGGAAATTAGCTTTGTTCTGTCTACAGTTCCTTTTGAAATTACATCATTTGCCACAATTAAGGTATTTGACAGTTTGGATACTCTCAAAACATTTAGGAATGATTTATCCTATTAGAACTATGTCATATGAATGAAAAACAATGTCAGCCATATTTGGAAACATTTCATATCTCAGTATTGATCTTGCCTTTAGGGACCTGACACCCTTTTTCATTCAGTATTATCAGTTTAAAAATCAATGATTATGTCACTGCTCTCCTAGCCTCTGAAACTAATACCTTTCTATTTACAGATCAATTCCACATTGTAAAAAGGCAGTGAAGGTTTCTTTTGAACCTCGCATTATCTGAGTAAATGGCTCATATCTTGTCCTTGTTTCTTCATCCTTGCCTCAAACACTTACGGCTATCATGAGGCATGATGCTAAGGCGCCCATTTCATATTACACTTGCATCTGTATCTCAGTATATGAACCTTCAGCTAGCAACTGACCTTGCAAAATACCTCTGGATCTTTTTCTCTGTTCTATGTCCTTAGCCTCTTGTTTTCACCATAATCACCATTTTAACTAAGGGTCAGGTTCTAATATTGCTTTTGTCATATATTTCCAGATTTCTGGACTTATTCTGCTTTGAATCACCCAAGAATGTACTATTTATTCATGGTCAGTGAATACATAACTTATAATCTAACACTTTATTTAATTTTTTTTCAAATCTTGCAAGTTTCCAATTTGCCATCCAATTTATTCTTAATGGTGGGTATGATTATTTCATGCTGGCATTTGTTGTACAGTATCTACCTAAGCTATAGATAATTTTCTAACAACATTTGGCTGATGTTCACTTATTTTATTATATGGTAGCATAGTAGGCTCAGGTCCTAACTTCCCTGTCTCTAGCTGAGTATCCTTTTCATTAATATTTATAAGTGTATTTAATTTTTCTTCTAAGAATTGTCTCTGTCTTATATGTTCCTCTTTTTCTTTTAGCTATGAAGCTCTGTTCTTTGAGAATGCCCAGAAAGCCACTATGGCTGTTAAGATTAAAATAACAAATTGGTAATAATCATAGTCAGTAGTGTGCCAAGTACAGTTAAGTCAGTGACCTTTTCATCTTCCGTCTCTATTGTTAAGCCATCTAAAATAGCATTATATAGAATCTAAATGCCCTGTTTCACTGCTCTTCATCTTTACATGTCTTATTCTTTTTAATTTTATTTAATTATGTTTAAAGGACATTATTTTATCAATTTCAAATGATTTATATATATGATGTTTTATACCCCCCCCCCACTGACTCTGTCTGTCTCTCTCAAGCATGATTTCAAATAATGTCACCTTGTTAGAAGTTTGTCTGTGCTTGAATTTCTTCTGTGTTTTTGCCTGATTTCTATTGTTGAGCTCAGGCCATATGCTGTGGTTTGGCTCAACACTATTTCTTCCACTTACAGAAAAGAGATGTTTATAGTATGTCCATATATCTGTAGATGGTGTCAACTATGTCTCTCTGTTCCTGTAAAGTTCTTCTGGGGCTCAGAGCCTGAGACACTGTCTTTTCACAGGATAATACTGAGATGATTTACCATGGTAACCTAGGGAGAACAAATAGCAACCTTTCCCTGAGACTCTGTCTGCCAGCCTCCCACTATATACCATGGTGGAATTTTAGGGTCCATTCACTACCTGCTTTTTATAAGCCCCATTCAAGTTTCTCATAGCCAGCAGATCAGGGAGTTGAACTAGGGAAAGGCTGGAAAATGTTGAAGAGGGCAACTCCATAGGAAGCCCAGCAGTCTCTACTTACATGGACCCGATGATCTCTCAGTCATGGAACCGCTAACACTAGGTGATCCAAGGCCCTCAACTCATATACAACAGAAGACTGCCTGGTCTGACCTCAGTGAGAGAAATACCTAACCCTTGAGAGACTTGAGGCCCCAGGGAATGGAAAGGCTTGGTTGGGTGGGAATGTGGGGTCTAGTATGTGGGTACACCATTTTGGAGATGAGTGAGTAGAAATGGAATGAGGATCTGTCCAAGGGTAGAACAACTGAACTGTATAAAAAATTAAAGATGATGATGATGACAATTAATTAATTAATTAATTAATTAATTAATTAATAAAGGGAACTACATTACGTCTCTCCTGTCATTCACTGGCTTTACTTGGTCTGGCTCCATGTCATGAATATTTACCTGCCTCTTAGTTTGAATCTGTCTAAGTTTACATCCTGTGCCTAAGACATCAGATGCCAATATTAAAACTAAAACAGTTTTTATGCTCACCTTCTTTCTCCAACAATGACATAGAAACATTTATATCTATTTAAAGGTTTTAAGATGAATAACTTTGTAGATTCTGAGTATGCTGCATTGGACTACTTCTGAGCCATGTGACACTGGCTGTCATCTCAGTCCTACCCTGTCCCCCAACTTCTTCTGTGTCAATAGAAACTGCATTCCATTTCCCTCTTAGAACTTCTATTGCCCAGGGCACAGAAATTCCACCTTATCCTCTCCTGCATAGGTATAGGCTGATTCGTTTTTTATTGATCAATCAGAAGATAATAGAGAACAATATTTTATAAAACAGAAAATGCTTCTTAATAATAGCAACATCAAATCCTAAGTCAGCAACTGAATACACAGTGCACAAAAACAATCCCCCAACAAGATTCTGCTACTTTTCAAAGGTTTACTTTTTTCTCTACTTTTTCTTCCTTTTTATGTGTGCCATGAACAAAAAGGAAGGAGTTGTCAGGTGATCCGTTCAATACAAAGAGACAAAGAGCATTTCTTTCTCCATTCCTTACTTTTGATGAAAAGTGGCTCATATATAAACTTGAATATTGAGAAAAATCACTCCTTTTGAGGAAAAAAATGATGGCTGAGGCCATTGCTTAGCTGAAAGACTCCATTAAGAAGATGAAGTGACAGGTTCAAGATTGAAAATCATCATCCCCTTATGCTTACTTAGCATGATGTCCTTGAAGACACTTCAGAGATTTTTTGTTGTAGGTTGACATCAAGGAGGTACATGACTGGACAGTACAGAGTGGGCAGAGTCAGAATTCTGGTAAGGAGAGAGGGGCTGGAGAAAAGAGGAGATTCAGGAGGCAACATGGAAGCAGATGTGGATGTTTTTTTTCAGTGCATCTCCAGATGGAAAAGGTTGTTAAGATTATTTCTAAGGGTTTCTCTGGTTCAATTTACATTATCTAGATGGGCAATTTATATCTTTGTTCACTGATAGTAAGCTTTGTGTAGAGGGAATGGGGATTGAGAATTTAACATATAAACCTGTTTGTTAAAATAACGATTATGGAGTCATGTTATTACTGGGCCCATGTAACGAGATGTATGGGTACCAGGTTTGAGAACTATTTAGAAGATTGCATTCTAGCTCCTCACTGGAGCCGCTACTGGCCTGGCTCTAGTGGCTCCGAGTGGGGCTCCCACGAAGTGAGGCCCCAGGGACCAGTAACAAAACCACTTTAATATTGACCAAAGCACTTTGTCTTTAATATTCTTTACTGACTGAGATAGGATTAGCATCCCTTCCAAATTGTGGCAGTTTTCATGTGTGAGTAAAATAAGTTTCGGTTTTTCTCATCACCCTTTTCTATGCTATTATTTCTACACTCCCAGCCCTGCCTTCTTGTCACCAAGCTCCCATTCAACTTTCATGTTTTTTTTTTTTTAATTTTCTTTGTGAACAATTATGTTAAGCTACCAGTGCCATATACATGGGCTTGAATATAAATTTATCCACGCACTAATCATTAATAAATAGAAATAATTAGATCACAAAGACCAGTTTTCCTCTCTTAAAGCTACCAGTAATTCTGATGGGCAGGGTTGAAAATAACTTCTAAAATCCATGTTTTAATACTGCATAACTCAGCCTTCTTCAGACTCTATGAAAATTATCATTGTCTTTTCATGTTGCAGTGATAATATAGTATCCATCAGAAGGTACTTTACATAGCTTTGTTTTTCATCTTGCTCTTCTTTAAGTTTCTTGTTCTCTGATGTTGCCAGAGCTTTGGAAGGGCTGATAATGTTCTACATAAAGTTGACTATTTTAAAATCACTCATTCTCAGTTTGTTTACCAACAATGGACTTTGGCCTTGTCATTCACTTTGGAGGAAAACTTCTCCCACTAAGACAGAGGACAATCCTACTCTGTGACTATAAATATACATATTATGGAAGTTGGTTGAAAATATTTCTATTTCTCAGAATGAAATCAGTAAGTTTATCTTTAGGGCCCAGGACCCATCTAACCATGGCCTTTGACTGCATCCATAGCACTCAGCATTAATTTTATCACATGGAATAGATCAAAGATGGACTCAGTAAGCAATTGGTTACCTTAATACTATGGTGCCATTATCGCTTTAGTAAGAATATCTGGCTTCGGAGACAGGTGTTATATCTTTCAAGATTCTATGCTGAGAAATATCATTGCTATACTTTTTGTTTGTTTGTTTGCTTGATTAATTTTTCTATAAGCTTGTGACAGTGTTACTCTAAACACAAGGAAAAGCCTAATTTTCTTCAATAGAGCTGTATTTTTCCATTTGTATCCTTACTGGGGTAATTTTCACTTTTATTTCTTATCTATACTGATAGCAACATGTTAAAAAATATAAAATAAAATAACATAAAAATAAAGCAAATAGAACCTACTGGTTTTCAAAACTATTTAAAAACACAAAATTTTATGTTAAAAATGTATTTTTAAAACCATAAAGAGAACAATTACAAAGTAAATTTAGAAGAATTATTTGACTAAGAGTAATTTCTTGTTCTGGACACAAATTCAAGATATGTTGAAATTGTATATGGTATGTTGTGTACATTAAATTAGTCTCTAAATTATAAGCTTCTGGCTTTATTAACTTTTAAAAAGTAACATTGTACAAGCTCTAATAATTTCATTTATAATTATTTATATATATTTAATTTATTATAAAATTATATATATTTTATTTATATATAAAATTATATCTACCCTTATAGAATAATTTTAATGGAAGTTATTACTTTAAATAAACTCTAAAATTCTGAGAGATTTCTTTCAAAATTAGAGAAAAATTATTTTATTAAAGACATACTTATCAATATATGGTTATATTTAATATGTTAATGTAGACATAAATTATTTCCTTTCTCCTTTCCTCATTTAACTTATCCAGGACACCATGTTTTTAGCAGCTCCTACCTCTCCTTCAAGTAGATATCCATTCTTGAATTATTATTGCTAACTATATATGTCTGATGTATGTATGGAAGAAAAATATATAAATAAAAACAGCTTGCTGCATTGATTTTTGTTATTTATATGGTTTTAGGAATAACCATCTTGGTTTAGACAATGAATAAGGGGCTATTCTGGAAGAGTCTTACTATCCTTCTCTCAGAAGTATTAGTTGCCTATCATTCTGTGAGTAGGAATCAAACCCTGTGAACATTCCTTCCTTCCTTTTTGACAGGTAAATATGTTATTACATTGTTCTAGTCTCACTTTTGCAGACAATTTAGAGAGAATGTTTTACAACGAACTTCCTGTTATTCTGGCTCCTGGAGTCTTTCAACTCCTCTGTCTCCTGTGTTTCTGAACCAGTGATGAAGAAATCATGGGGTAGATTTATCATTCACACCTGGGATCTCTACAGTCTGCTGAATTCTGCTATGTATGTGCCTGTCGTGTTCTGTAATGGTCTCCATTTGAGAGTGTGACTTACCTGTGTGAATGAGGATAAGATTTACGATGTAATAAGGCATTATGTGGGTATTGCAAAGTGGCAGCAGAGAAGGGAAATTGTTGCCTGCTACTGTTACTGGAAACTTAGCCAGATTGTTGGTACTGGTTAAGTAATGGACCCTAAAATTTGTTATTTTTAACCATTCTTAAATTTTAATAGTAATATCAGATTTGTAAAACTTTTCTCTAGTACTTAAAACCATAAAACCAGGCATATCCACAGGAAGCTTGAAGATATCCTAGTGGCTGGCACAGAGAGAAAAACTATACACTGGATATGATTTCTTGATGGAAATGCAGACTCATCCTGAAGAAAGCTGTGCTAAATGCCTCACCTGCACGGTGGGGGTTGGAGAAGCTAGAGATAGGGAGTCTATTTTCTCCTCTCCATGCTAACAGCTGGAGCAGACAGATGTTTGTTTTCCTTTTATTTTCTTCTTAGTGTACTGAAAGGAGCCACAAAAAGACTGTAACTCAATTCAAAACTCTGTTTTCTTTCAATTGCTTAAGTGCATGTGGAGGTTAGGAATGAAACCTTAAATTTAAAACTGAAAATCAAAATGCCAGATGGTTTTATAATTGGATATTTCTTTTCCCACTGAGCAAACAGACTTCTAAAAGACATGGGCTAAAAAATATGTGTACCTATAATTCAATACATGCATAACAAACAGCTAACAAGAAAAAATAAAGCAAAAAAAAAAAGAATTCTTAATGGCATCGAGACACTAATGACTTTGACAAAATTAATTTCATTAGAGAATAAATCTGTATGATCCAGGACATACAGGTTTATACAGAGTAATTTTTTTGTATGAGAACATAAAAATTTTCATGTTAAGGATAGTACATATACATGCATTTAAATAGTGTGTATGTGTATGTGTGTGTGCATGTATGTGTATATATATGTGTATGTGTAAGACAGCTACTTTTCTATTTAGTGGCTTTATTTTAAAGCAAAATTAGCAATATATTTAAAAATTTGATATAGCATATTTGGATTAAAATCTCTAAACACAGTGCACATAAGATAAATAAAAATAATATATCAAAATATAATGATTACTTTTGACTATAACTATTTAATAGTTTTCTAAAACAAATTTTATTTAAAATTTAATTAATTTGTGATTAAATTTCAATATAATTTGCAATATATACATGTGGCAACCATAGAAATTGATGCCTTTATTTTCAAAGTATAAATATAAATATTTGTACTTAAAAATTCACCTCCCAACAATAATAGTTTTATAATTCTCTAACCTGCTGGTTTTAATAGTAATTCTAGCATTTTAAAATAATATTAATAATAAAGTATTTTAACTGTTCAACCCAAAATGATAATTATAAGATATAAATATGGCTTACATTTTTATCACTACATGTTTCTTTTAATATAGATAAAAATAATACTGAGTACATATTCTTGTAAGGTGATTTTCAATGAGATCAAGGATTCTACAATTTAAGGAATCACTGGTGATAACCAAATATATAAATATACTAATATTACTCACCCTTGATAAAACTAAATCCCTATAATATTTCAAAATTTTAATTGTATTATTTTTAAGTAAAAATATTTTATCTAACTTGTTTAATTCAACAGAATCTATTGGCATTCAGTAAAAGTTTGTGGTTGAACAAAATGAGTTGCTCAGAGATACATAGCTAACAAATAAAATTAGAAATATTAAAAGATTATTACAAGTTCTATACCATCCATTTTCCATTATTAGGGAATATTATTTACAAGAATCAAATATAGGATAGAGAAACAGCTCTGTGGTTCAGATTACTTGCCTCTCTTTCTGTCAGGGATGTCCATGAGAGAAAATACCTTGGGTATGAATGGGTTTATTTTGCCCATACTCATACCTCAGAGTTCTACCTAAAGAAGGGCAGTTACACAAGCAGGGAGGAGACTTGGGGACAAATTATTTCTGAAGCTAGGAAGGAGTGCTGCTTACTGTTTGACTATGACTTATTCAATATGCTTCCTTATAACACCCAAAGTGACCTTCCCAGTAGTCACCACATCTTCAATTGGATGGCCCTTTTGTTTCTTTTCTTCTACAATGCTCAAGTCCAAGTGGATCAATGACATCCATATAAAACTAGATACACTGAATCCAATAGAAGAGAAAGTAGGGAAGAGCCTTGAACATATGGGCACAAGGAAAAATTTCCTGAACAGAAAACCAGTGGCTTATGCTCTAATATCAACAGTAAACTAATGGGACCTCACAAAGTTGCAAATCTTCTGTAACGCAAAGGACCCTGTCAATAGGACAAAATGGCAACGACCCATTGGGAAACAATTTTTACTCATCCTACATCTGACAGAAGACTAATCTTATATATACAAAGAATCCAAGAAGTTAGATTCCAGGGAATCAAATAACCCTATTAAAATATGTGATACATAGCGTAACAAATAATCCTCAACTGAGAAATATGAGTGGCTGACAAACACCTAGAGAAATGTTCAACATCCTTAGTCATCAGAGAAATGCAAATCAAAACAAATCTGAGATTCCAACTCACACCAGTCAAAATGGCTAAGATAAAATATTCAGGTGACAGCAGATGCTGGCCAGAATGTGGAGAAAGAGGAACACTCTTCCACTGTTGATGAGATTGTAAGGTGGTACAACCACTGTGGACCTCAGTCCAGAAAATCATAGTACTACCTGAGGATCCAGCTATACCACTCTTGGGCATATATCCAAAATATGTTTCAATGTATAATAAGGACAATTGCCCTACTATGTTCATAGTGGACTTATTTATAATAGACAGAAGCTGGAAGTATCCCAGATGTCCTTTAACAAATGAATGAATTAAAAGTTCATATGTAGCTGTGAAAAATGTCATTTTTTTAGAAAATATGACTCAGTGGTTAAAGGTTGATGATAATCATCAGTGTAGTAAAGGGAGAGAACCTGAGTTGTGCTTTCTTGCACACACACATACAAACACACACACACACACACACACACAAAGACATAGACACATTCATCTTGAAGCAAAATAAAACAAATATTATTCACTTTTATAAATATGCAGAATTTTCATATTAACATGCATCTAGAATGACTATTTTAGTAAGAATAACCACGGAAAATGAAATAAATAGCATTGGCTGTCTATCATATCTCTGCTAGTATCTTGGATAATAAAAAGTTTTATCTTCATTATGAGAATTTCAGGCACTTCAAAAGCATCTCATTTAACCCACACTTGATTTCACCCAGTTCATTTTTATTGTTTTGCTTTTCAGTTTAATTGTAGTTGGCTAAGGCACTGTCCATGTCTTACAGACAAATCTGATTTTGCCTATGAGAAACAGGAGAAGCAAGTGATTTACAGGGGCATAAACTTTCTCTTAGGGATATTCAAGATCCATAACTCTAATGGTATCCAACTGTGATATAGAAAATGTATTAGACATTTCCATCTTGATGAGAGACAAACACTGTTCTTCATAGCAGTTTTGAGTTGATAAATAAGAGAATGGTACACTATTGCTGGCTATGAAAGAATGTGAGTTTGCTGTATGCTACTTATTCTTGTTTTAATATATGAAAGAATACTTTCAAAATATTTCAGTATATTAAACATTTCAATATATCATACATGCAAACTCCATTGCAGTCCTCAAAGCAAGGAAGAACTTCATAGAAACATTTCCTCACTTGAGGATAATGTTTGTTTACAAGCCTAGAACTCTAGAGCAATGGAATCTGTGAAAGTGACCTTGCTGTCTAGTAATGGGGTATATGCAGCTTGAATGGCTTAATGCCTGTTATGAGGCAAAACCTTTCAGGGAAGGTACTGGGACATTAAGTCAGTCAAAAATCTTCAAAACACAATCCATGCAAATTGTGCTGGGACAAAAGTGGTATAGTACTTATGGGAGTGACCAACCAATGACTACTCCAGCTTAGATACAGGCCACAAGAGGAAGCTCATCCCTGACACTGTTAATGATATTCTGATATACTTGCAGACAGGTGTCTAGCATAGCGTCATCATAGAGCCTTGATTCAGAACTGCTATAAACATAGACAGAGTCCAACAATCAAACATTTGGAAGAGCTTGGGGGATCCTGGGGGGTGGGGATGTGTACAAGCTAAATCGGTCAAGTATAGCAAAAGAAAACTCACAATCCTGATACCCTAGGGTCTCAGAGATACTGCCCTGACAATCAGGAAGCCTGTATAGGTATGAAATAGGATCTGTTCTTTAGGAATGTTTGTGCAGCTCTGTTTTCTTGTGAGACTTCTAACATTGAGAGTGGGGGAGGTTCCTGACTCTTTTGCCTGTTTTGGGAGACTGTTTCTTTCCTACTGGCTTTCCTCCTCCATTGTTAATACATGAAATATGTAGTCATACTGCAAGTTGATATGTCATATTTTGTTGATAGTCCTCGAGGTCTGCCCTTTACTGAAGGGAAAGGAGGACTGGAATGGGGTGAGAGGAAGGAGTGAAGGGAAGAGTAGGATGAAGAAAAATTATGGTCAGGGTATAATATATGAAAGAAGAATCCATTAATAAGAGTTGAAAAACAAGCACTGACACATTGTTCTGCAACGTAATGGTTTTGCCAGCTCTCCCAGGGATCCAGGGTTCTGTGGAAGACAACACATTTTGTCCACAGCTTTCCATTCAGCATTTTGTATATAGAAATATACACACTTACAAAGCAACACACTTGTCCACAGTAGTATGTGTCATAAATACAGGAAGCAATTTATTTGGCATACATTAGAGGTGTTTTAGTTCAGTTAGTAGCAACATGCACACACACACTCACAAAAAGACATACTTTTAAACGTCAAAAACTTTTGAAGTTATAGTGAGAAACAGTTTCAGGTGAACTGGTTTTTTAAAAGTGAAATGTTGCAATTGAAATATTTAGTAAAATAGAATATATCTGTGCATGAGCAAAAAATATGTGGGTAATGGAGAACTGGAGACCTTTTAAGATACCAGCCATGTGCAGATATACTTGGTTTAAAACTCATGTATGAAAATAGGGTTGAACATAGATGATCAAGTAGAGCTAGTACTACATGTAGGAGCACAATGCAGATGTACATGCAGAGACTTCTAGGGGCTACCTGACCTGTTTATAACTCTTTTATTACTAGAACGTAGGTAATCAGAATGGCCAGTGTAGTAATTGGTCAAATGACATGAACTCTCATCACTGTTGACTTTATTCTTATTGGAAATGGATCACTGCTGGGAGTTGTGCCATGTATCTTCTAGGTCCTTGGCATTTCATGTCCAGATCACTGGATCTCAGGTCCATACAAACACACACAAAACATTAAAAATTGTGTTTCATATTTTAAAAGTCCACCTTAGTAATTTAAAATTATATAATAAATACTGACATAGTTTGCTAGATACGAATAAGCATGGGAAAGAGAAGAAGGAACAATTACATATTGGAAGTTGCTTGGTCTGTTGATATATACCCATAATCTTACCTAAGGCCTGGACTATATAAATGCTGAAACAAAGCAAAAAGCATTAACAACTCACATCTGCATTAATTGGTATTTTATTTTTCAATTTCTAGTATAATACTTTAAAAATATTAAACAAAAGTTATTATAGGTCTATATGTTAATTGTAATTATTTGAAAATGCATTAAAATTATTTAGTAACTAGTCATAGTGAAATGCTAAATGAGATCTTTCATAATTAGTTGTACCCAATTGCATTATACACACTGTGAAGATAAGACAATTTTAGCAGGGGAATGTCAATAAATTGTATTCAGTGAAGACAAGCCATTAAAATGCAGGTGATATTTTCACTGGAAGCTCCTAATGGATTTAATGTCATCTTCAAGTAAAATGACATCATAATTTAAGTCAATAGTGATATATTAAGAATCATAAGAATTGGATGTGTTTTTGTAAGGCGAGAGTTTAGAGGACAAAATGTAGCTAACAAGAGGTCCTCCGTTTCGATGGCAGATCTGCCAGGATTCGCCACAGGAAATGTTATATTTAAAATAGCATACAAAATTAGGATGCTAGTTGTTCTGCCCAGCAGTTATGCCACCTGTCAATTCTAAACTAAAAATGAAAAAGAAAGAAAGAAAGAAGAATCATAAGAATCATAAGAATTAACTTGAGAAATTATGGATTTATATATATACACATACATATATATATCCATATATATTATATATTTTTCTTGTATTTGGAAATCACTATTATATATATATGTACATATATATATAATAGTGCTTTCCAACTACAAGAAAATAAAACTATAACGAGTAATGATCTCATGGTTATTGAATTACTTTCATCGTATTGAAATAATCTTTAAGAAATTGAAGATGGATTGCTTCTCACAAAAGCAGATGTTTGCATGACTTAGAAGACATTAAATGGGGAGATAAATTAATGGAAGAAATGTTTTGGTGCAAGAGTGAAGACCTTAGCTTGAATCCCCAGAACACATCTACAGCACAAATGAGATACAATGCAATGCATCTCTAATCCCAGTGCTCTGAAGAGGAGATGAGAGTTGACTGATGAGAATCCAGAAAAGTGGGTGATGCAAAAATATAGATGCCCGGAAGAGAATACAACAAAATACACTATCCCCTCCCTCTATCTCTCCCCCTCTATCTCTGTCTCTTTGTCTCTCTCTCTTTGTCTCTGTCTCTGTCTCTGTCTCTCTCTCTCTCTCTCTCTCTCTCTCTCTCTCTCTCTCTCTGTGCATGTGTGTTTTAAATAAGTATGCTGTGTCTTACAGTCCAGTCATAAATTCATAAGTATATAATAAGTTTTTAATATTTATGTACCTTACAAAGGTAAAGGAAATAATCTACAGGGAGTAAACAAACTTTAATTAGGTTTACTTTTATGTTGGATTGAACTATTTATTTATTTATTTGAACAAAACTAGTTTTTTTTTTGTTCTAAAAATACACACTGACCACAGTTTCTCCCCTCTTTTACTTTCCCTCCCCCACAAATCTTCTTCTCCTCCATTTCATTTCAGAAAAGACCAGAACTTCAAAAGACAATAAGTAAACAGGATAAAATAAGATATGACAGACAAGACAAAGACCCTCATATAGAGGCTAGATATGGCAACCCAAGAGGGGGAAAAGGGGCTCAAGAGCAACCAAGAGTCAGAGACAAACCTGCCTCCACTTCTAGGAGTGTTACAAAGCATCAAGTTAAAACCCGTAATATAAATAGAAAAATTAGTGGAGACCCTGGCCCGCCCCATGCTTGCTTCTTCAGTCTCTGAGAGCCTATACACACCTTGCTTACTTGATTCAGATGCCCAGGTTCTCCTGGTATTCTCCACCTGCTCTAACTCCTTCAAATTTTTCTTGTACTCTCCCATTAAGTTTCCTAATGGCCAAAAGTAGGGACCTAATGGAGAGCTCCAGTTTTTACTGTTTTAACTTCAGCTCTGGGTCTCTGTACCCACTGTCATCTGCTGCTATAAGAAGCCTCTCTAGTGACAACTGGACAAGGCACCCTCTATGAGTATAGCAGAATAAAAGTAGGAGTTATGTCATTAATTATTTTCCTGCCTTGTGCCATTTTATTGCACATCTCTAAGCTATCCCAACTCTGATTTCTAAAAATCCAAACAGCATAGGGTGTGAGCTCCCTTAGTGTGGCCTTCAAGTGCCCTCATTGCCTTAACCTGTCCTTCAGAAAATTGCTGGGGTGATTTCCATGTTTCTATTACCACAGGCTGCAGAGTGCCTTCCCACACTAAAGAGACTAAAAGACAGTGGTGAAGTTCTGAACCCACACAAGCTTGTCATTTATAATAAATTTATAACTCACAATGTATAGGCTTTTCATGACAATTTCAGGTCCTTATTTTAAAGTGCTGACCCAGATTCAGGGCACACGTGACTCTTTCATAGAACCAGAGGCTAGTCACTAGCACTCACTCGTATCAGACAACTGAAATGTGCACGTGCACACACACACATACAATTAAAATGTAATAATTATTCTTAAAATGCAAAAATAGGTGTTAATTATGCACCAGGTGCATATGCAGTAGAAGATATCATTCTTTAGCATCAAGAGAGGACAGGACATTATTCCAGGGAAGTCTATTTCCCAGTGTAGGGAAATGCAAGGCAATGAGGTGGGAGAGGGAAGTTAGCAGAGGACTAGACTCAGTGGGAAAATGGAGAATAGGTGCCTAAACCTTGAGAGACTTGAGGCCCAAGGAAGTGGGAATACCCAGAGGGGTGGAGAGAGGGGAAGCACTCACTCATAGTCAAAGAAAGGGAAAATGGGGGGACTGGGAAGGATGTCATTGGCTAGAATACAAATGACATAATTAATTAAATGTGAATGAAATGAGAAAGAAAATGTAATAAAATTAAAAGATGCACAAAAGAAGCACAGGCAAAACTCATTGACAGCGGCTTTAAAAATGCATAGCTTTTAATAAATGTAATGAAACATTGGTTAAACAACAAAAATTAAAGAAGACAGATGCTTAGGGAAATTAAAGGCATGGAAAATGATATCAGTAGCAGAATTAAACATTGGACTTATTTCTGTAAATCAAACTAAGAAAACTGGGAGTAGGTAAAGCATTTTCATCTCAAATTTTGTTCCAAATAATATAATTCCTTTTATACACCTTTACTCCCCAAATCTCTCAAATGGGACCCCAGTTGGTCTTAAAATATGGCTGATTATGAATCACTCATGGTTCTGTGTATAACTCCTCACTGTAGTTCTTCTCTATGGCCTCCAGTGAACTCATGTCAAGTCCATCAAGTCGGATTATGGAGTAATTACTTTTACTACAGTGTCAGTATGTAGACTAACAAACATGTTTTTTTTTTTTTCTTTTTGTCTACATAAGAAGTATTTCAACTATTCCTTAGTCTGTTACTCAAGGTAACAACTCAGCCTATGTAAAAGACCAATATACCTATGCGTATGAAGCTACTACTCACAACAGTCAAGCTACAAAGTCTATGTTTTGCCCATCAACCGTATAAGGTGCACTTGCATGCATGTGTGTGTGTATGGTTTTGTGTGTGTGACATATTTAGAATTCCATATCAAACTAAAGCAAACACAGACAATTTGTGTGTATACCCTTATGTCCAATGTATAATAAGGAAGAAGTTGAAGGTCATACCTACTACAATAAGTAATAAAGAGACAAACAGACAGACATACAGACAGGTAGATAGATACATAGATAGACAGATAGATAGACAGTGATAGATTGATAAACAACAATAGACAGGCATGTAGAAGGGAACAGGAATTAATCCAAGTATGGATGTTTGCAGATATACAAAAGGTGTTTTAATAGACAAAGTAGAATCTCTTCAATAAGTAATTCTGGAAAAATGAAAATCTTGCCTCAGATGGATTAAAATTATGAAATTCTTATCTGTAAAGGAAAATAACTACACAGATATACTTACATAAGCACAATTCATTATTGACTAACATTACCTGATTATGGAACAAGGACATCGCTGTCCCACATCATGGAAACTAACAGTTTAATTAGAATTGAGTTTAAGTATGTTTTGCTATCATTTTACCAACATAACAGTCAAGTTTTATGATCTTCAGTTGTTATCCACTCCAAAATTGTTAGAAAGCAGCATGTGAAAAAGAGATTCTTTCCTTCATAAATGGAGCTGCTTCTCATCCCCAAGTGAAAGCTGTTGGCCATAGTTTACCTTAGCAGGTTATGCTGGGAACTTTTCATCTCACTGATAAGTGAAGGAATTGAAAACTGTGACATACAATCAAGTTTGGAAGGTGCTTCATCAGGAAAAGACAATGTCAGATCAGGACATAAAAGGGAAAAAGAGAAACCTAAACTTGAGAGTAATAATCTTGAATTATGTGGAGTCCATAGAGATCAAACCGACCTTTAAGATCCTTCAGGTACTATAAGGCTGTAAAATTGCCATTTAGTTTTGATTTTGCTGTTGCTGTCATTCTCACTGATATGAGCTTTCATGGAACGTGTAGGAGGATTAGCTGACACTGCCGACTCACCTGCTGCTTTTTTATTGATCGCTTCAATCTTTGAATCTTCTCTGTATTGAGCCAACTCAGAATGCAGTGCTTAAGATGGCGTGTTTACCGAAATTGCTTCCCCGCAGTTTAAGACACTGAAGTGAAAAAGTCTGTTCTGAACATTGACCTCACTTAAGCCCAGCCCCTCACGAAAACTCTCACAGGCAGCTCTCCCGAAGGAAAGAGAACGAAGATTGATTGTCGTATTAACATGGAAGGATCCACACTATCTGTAATCCTACACACTGCATGCTTCTGTCATAGAAAGTTTTTAATGCACAAAATGTAACTTTTCAGAATAAAATGAAAGCTACATTATATCTCAAGTAAATTTCTCTGACATTCTATTTGTAGTACAAAAGGATTAGATTACTATAATTTAGTGAACATTCAATAATATTAGATATTAGAACATTTCATGCATATCACTCTTGGTGGAAGAATCAGCAATGTTAAAAATGTATCTGTGTTACACTTACTGAATAGTAGATCTTATAAATGATTGAAATTAATATTACTTTTCAGTTTTCATTGGAATTTAGGCCAACAAAGGTGAGACATAAATAATTCTAAAGGAAGTTTCACATGAAAATATGGGCAAAGAAAATGTCTGTGAACAAAGTTTAGTAGTAGGTAACTTAACTGTCACTATTACAACTCTAAATGAACTTGATACATTTTTATTTTCATCTACATATAGAACTATTATTTTATATTTTCAATCGTTGAGAATCTTGATCAAAAAAAAAAAATAGTTCTTTATACCTACTATATGAATTAAGTTGTATTTATTTCCAATAGTAAATAATATAATGACAGCATCTATTTCAATAAATACAAAATAGCATTCTAACAAGAAAATTTCATAAGTCTACAATAAATGAATCCTATGAATATAGCTAACGCCTACAGCCGACGATCCTTAAATCCCATGACAGGAGACCAACTCTTTCACAAATGTGTATTCTGACCTCCACATACAAGCCATGACATCTACCCACACATACAAATGCAAACCATACAAAGACAATAGTAATAAATACTATCAAAAATGAATAATGTAAAAGCTTTCAGCTCAAAGAGGCCAAAAACTTTATAATTTGGCAGTAAAATCATGGAATCAGAAACTATAAAACCACCAATCAATTATTTCAGTAACTAATTATTTTATATAACCACAAGAGTCTTGTTGGGCAAGCCTTTATTTAAAAGTAAGCTGCTTCTCCCTGATCTTCAGAAGTGAATACAATGGTCTCTCTTTAATGGAAAGAAATCTGGGGCATCAATAATGCATCATTTCTAAATGTTTAGTGGACAACTAAATATAAAACCAGCAATCATTTCTTTCTAGAAATTCTCAATGCTCTATGTAGAACTCTCATGTTCTTCATTCAACTAATGCCACTTTTCTTTTCTGCTTTCAAAAGTACTAAATGAATAACACTACACGAATTATTTCAAAGAATGATAACAACAACAACTTGTTAAATGCTATTGAAGAGTAAGATCAAAGCCTACTTGAGTATCAAATTTTATTTTCAAACTCAGGTTGTTTTCTATTCCATCTATGAGATTAGTATTGCAAATCTGAAAGAGTGTATATTCATATTCTGAGCATAAAGGAAATAGAAGGGTCACTGTCAGACAGAGAAACTGTCCCAAGATTCTATATTTTTTTTAGTATTTTATCATTCTTTGTATTTAAATTTCAAATGTTATCCCCTTCCCCAAACCACCACTCCCATTCCCCCTCCCCCTTCACTTGTTTCCAAGAAGGTGCGCCTTATGTGTATTGTCTTAAATTAGATGATGTATATTTCTCCTTTGTGATTAAGGAAGGGTCTAAGATCTCCTATAGTCAACTACTAACCATCCAACAGGATATTCCTAAAATTAGACTACATGTTACCTAGCATATTTTTAAAACTTTTATTGGATTATTTGTGAAATTTTCATCATTAACCCCCGTCTTATTCATCTTCCCATTGTTATATCTGCCCTTTGCTCTTGCCTTCTCTGCCCCCGAAACACACACACACACACACACACACACACACACACACACTCACAATCCACCACCAATATCAGCAACAGCAACAATAAAAACCAAACCAACAAAAGTATAGAAACATATCCCATCGTGGGAGCTGTAGTGTGTCACAATGTGTTCTATATTATATTCCTCTTTTCACACATTCTCACTTGCAAATGTACATTGAAATGAGTCATTGGTCTGGTTTGAGCTCTCTGGCTTCTATGACATCCTCAATATTTTATCCTCATTGGGACTTCTCCAAATGGTCTTCATTATCCCGTAGTTTCCCTGTGGCAAATTGCAGGCCCCACTCTCCCAAGTGCTGCAGCTCCTGAGGGGCAGTTTTACTGTCTCCATTTCAACTACCAAAACTATGCTATGTCAGGAAATTTTTTCTCTCAAAGATGTGAATGTCAAGCATCTAAGATGTGTCTTAGTGGGGCTATGATATATTGGCCACATGTATAAAACTTAATGTACAATAGAGAAAAAAAATACCACAATTCCAAATGATCAATAGAGGAACAAAGTCTAAATATTAAGATTCTGAATAAAAAAATTAAGTAAACCCTCATGACAGTTCTAAAGATATCTCAGCTACCATGACCATTACTTAATAAAGAAATGGAAATTCATGTGGTTCTTCTAGAAAACAAAGGGTAATTTTATTTTCAATTGTCAAACATAAATAAATGGCAACAACAAAAATATTAAAGAAGACACTATGAATATAGTTGTGAAACATTACTGAAAATTGTCACAGACAGTAATAAGGGAAGATGATTGGGAGAAATACCTCAATGGGTAACGTCTTTCAGGTACCACTGTGAGAAATTACATTCATAATCCCCAGCTAACACAGAACAAGCTGGATAAAGAACCATATGCCTGTTATCCATGTCTTTTCTCCTGCCTGTCTATCTAATATATGATCACTAGGTTCTATAGTTAATATCTCCCCCACATGTCCCACAATTTAAAAATAAAGGAGCTGGATGTCAAAAAGAAGATATCTAGCCTTCCTATATTTAGTATATAAATGATTAAAGATGTGTTAAAGTATTAATCACATACATGCTATCTTTCATTCAGAAAAAAAGAGTGTATTGTAGGATCTATTCAGATTCCACTAAAATAATATGTAGACATAGATTTATAGATGACAAATTATAATGCATATATATGTATGTGTATGTATATACATATGTATATACAAATTGTGTATATGTGTAAATTTCTACTCAGTAACATACAGCTCTAGATATCTCTATGCTTTACCTGGTGCTCTCTCCCATTACAAAGACAGCGCTGAACCACAAAACTCTATGTGTGATTTGGATCTTCATTTATTAATCTCTGGCTTTTACATGTATTTCAAATCTCTTGAGAAGAGACAAGAAATTCTACAATATTGCATTGTGTTCTCAATAGTATAGATACTACCTAGATTTCTGTTATTTTCAATAAGCAGTAGATAGTTAACAAACATCAGGAGCCTGTAAATTAGAGACATATTTTACCCTTCCCAACTATGTTAATCTTACACACAGTCTATATTTGATAACATTTTTTTACTAGAAAACTTTCCAATGGAAGTCATGAATGTCAGAAATATATGAGTAGCAAGATGTAACTGTTGTCACCTCGAGTGTGATATGCATTTTACATTATTATTTAGTAGGTGAATGCTAGCACAGGGATATATAATATTTACTAAAGTGTATAAAATTACTATAAAGTTTTGATAGAACCATTGTCTTGACCTGACTTCCCAAACTGTATTCATTTGTATTATATCTGCATACCAAAATAAAATATACTTTATTTTTATGCAGAAATTGTTTAATAGGATACATACTCATTTTTTACCTGTGGAAATTTGGTATTAACTTAGCAAATATGTTTAAGATATCATCATCAGAAGAAATGGGGAACAATAAAATTTAGACAATAATGCTTAGGAAGTTGGAAAACAGACTAATAAAGGAAATGGATGAGATTCTGGGATTGGGCACAGAAAAGAAGGTTCATTTTCACTAGGGATATTAACTGCAATGTGTGTATTCATAGGGAAAAAGTACAGAAATGTGGTTCTGTCTGGATGGGGATTTAGTGCTAGCTTCTTCAGTAACATCCCAGGACAGGAATTCCAACTTTCATTCTTTAGTAAAATGCCATAGCAAGACACCGGGACAAAAAAGATTGACAAAGGGGAGTTTTCTATAAAATAAAGTAGAAACTGATCTACAGTTATTATCTGTTGAAACTGGAATCTGATATCCTTGTGCATAATTACCACAAAACACTTCAAATCTTAATCAAAAGGCCCATTCTTGTAAAAATTTCGAGTAAAGCAATTATAGTTACTGGGAGGATAAGAAAAAAGAAAAAAGCAAGTCAAGAGACAAGAAACTAAATGCAAAATAAGTGAAACTGCATGGAGATATATTTGAGAAACTGCAGAAATGATTGCAGTGATGTCATAAAATAGCAAAGTTAACGATGTTTCCTTTGTATTGAGTAGATTGTGAAATATTAATTAAGACTACTGGGACTAGAGAGATGACTAAAGCTATTCCGCGCTACCCAGGGACCGGTCCATACAGCGATGTTCTCGGCTTCCATCGTAACTTAAAAGGGAAACTTACACAATGTCCAGAGCCATTGACGTCCTGCAGATGAAGGAGGAGATGTCCTCAAATTCCTTGCTGCAGGAATCCACTTAGGTGGCACCAACCTTGACTTTCAGATGGAACAGTACATCTACAAAAGGAAAAGTGATGGTATCTACATCATAAATCTGAAGAGGACCTGGGAGAAGCTGTTGCTTGCAGCTCGCGCTATTGCTGACATTGAGAACCCCGCCGATGTCAGCGTCATCTCCTCCCGGAACACTGGCCAGCGAGCTCTGCTAAAGTTTGCTGCTGCCACAGGAGCCACTCCAATAGCTGACCGCTTCACACCTGGGACCTTCACTAACCAGACCCAAGCAGCCTTCAGGGAGCCACGGCTTCTATTGGTGACTGATCCCAGGGCTGACCACCAGCCCCTCACAGAGCCCTCTTATGTCAACCTGCCCACCATTGCTCTGTGTAACACAGACTCTCCCCTGTGCTGTGTGGACATTGCCATCACGTGCAACTACAAGGGAGCTCACTCAGTGGGTCTGATGTGGTGGATGCTGGCCCGGGAGGTACTACGCATGCGAGGTACTATTTCCCGTGAGCACCCATGGGAGGTTAGGCCTGATCTTTACTTCTACAGAGATCCAGAGGAGATTGAGAAGGAGGAACAGGCTGCTGCTGAGAAGGCTGTGACCAAGGAGGAATTCCAGGGTGAATGGACTGCACCAGCTCCTGAGTTCACTGCTGCTCAGCCTGAGGAGGCTGATTGGTCTAAGGGTGTGCGGATACCCCCTGTGCCGATCCAGAAGTTCCCCACAGAAGACTGGAGTGCACAGCCAGCCACTGAGGACTGGTCAGCAGCTCCTACGGTGCAGGCCACTGAGTTGGTTGGAGCCACCACTGAGTGGTCCTGAGCTGCTCAGCAGACACCTGAGGAAAGAGAAAAAAGGTGGAAGGAAAATAAAGTTTCTAACAGAAAAAAAAAAAGAGAGATGACTAAAAAATGAATAGTATTTAATGATTATGGAGAAGACATTGAACTTGAACACATGGAGGTTCAGAACCATTGGGAACTCTAATTCCAGACCCAAGACCCCCTTTAGCTTTGAATCATACATGGGGTGCATAATACAGATTCAGTCAAAACATTATTATATAATTCTAATAATTCTGTAATTTTCATGTCAGTTTTCTTTCAGTTATCTTTGAAACATGTAATGGCAAAAATTTGAAAATTGAGATTGATAAATACAGAATTACAACAATAAAGCAATATCAAAATGTGCACACATACAGAAAACAATGGTGTTTGATTTTTGTTGACCAACTGCTTTTGGGAATGTGACCTGTCCCTAAAATATATGTTTGATAGGAAAATTACAGAATGCAATCAGAAGCTCTATAACTCTTATTGTGAATGGAGGTATTAACTGTGTACTAATTGAATGTGTTTTGTAGTTTTTACATCTGACCAATTTTGGTATGTATTGATTTCCTGATTGTAGCATTTCAAAGTAGTAAATGGAAAATAAAATTACATAGAGAAAACATAAAAACTGATTATATCTGCCAAGTTTTAAAAAAGTTATTTTTTAATTTAATGTTGAATAAGCATAGAAACTGGAAATTAAATGCACTTATGCATATTCTGCTATGTTGAACAGATACTAGTAACTGGTAAAGAGTAGAAAAGATTCAAATGTACTAACGTAAAACTAAAGGCTAGTTGAAGGGCATTCTGACATATAGAATGTTCTTTTTTTGTTCTGGTCTGACTCCTGGTTTTGAAATCCATTATCTTGAGACATTTCCCTCTGTTTTTGCTGATTATTGCAGGAACTGTATGAACCTTACCAAATCATCTTTATGTTGACTCCTTATATGCTTTTATATCAATGGATAACTCATTAATGAAACCATAAAACTTGTTGAAAACCTTTCCGTATGAAGTTCATGTTTGCACACATATTATATATATATATAGCAAGGAATTTCAGGCAGCCAATTTATTTAATATATGATCTTTATTTTGACTGTTTTATAGCTTCCTTCAATCTATTCTTCCTGTTTTCTTTTTCTTTTTCTTTCTTTTTTTCCCTTGAATAATCATATTTATTTCAAGAAATATTTTGGACATGACTATTTTGTCTAATGAGTTCTGGCCACATTTATAGACAGTTGAGAGTTTCATGTTTTAAATTATGGTCTATGGCATGTGTTAAATTTACATTAATATTGAGCATGGATTTATATTCATTTTATGCATTCAATTACCTGGTTCTTCTAACATTTTTGAAGAGAATTTTTTTATTTAATGTATGTTTCTGACACATTTGCAAAGTTCACATGGTTGTCATAGGTTCAAACGTATAGCTTTAGCACTTCTCTTTTATTGTATATATCAGCATGTTTGATTTTATGTCAATTCTCTGGTTTATACTTGAATTAGATGTGGCACATCTGAATTCAAGAATTGACAAAGTTGATTTAAAAAGAATTATTGTTTTAATTTTTGAGTAAACTTGGAGAACATTTGTACATGCAAGTAAATTTTAAGACAAAAATTTTTATTTCTTGAATAATATCATTTTATATATCAAATAATTAATCATTAAATAATTAAATGCTATTATAATTTTATAGAAATTATACTATATAGAGTGGTAATATTCTCTTTCCATTATATTAATTTTTTTTATTAATTATCCCAATCGTTTACATCTCAAGTGATATTCCAATAACCAGTTACCACTTCACAAGACCACAATCCCACAGCCTCCCTCTCCTCTCTTCCCATAGCCCATGTGAGGATGTTCCTGAACCCACCCACCACTCCAGTTTCCCCTTATGCTGAGGCATCAAACCTCCTTAAAACCAAAGGCCTCCCTTCCCACTGATGTCAGACAATGCCAATTTCTTCTACCTAAGTCTCTGGAGATTTGGATTCCTCCCTGTACACTCCTTGGCTTCTGGTCTAGTCCCTGGGAAGTCTCGGTGGACTGGCCAGCTGATGCTGTTCTTCTTATCGGATTTCAATCTACCCTTAGCCTCTCTAGTCCTTCTGACAGCTCCCCCGGGATTTTCCCAGAGCTCAGTCTGATGGTTGGCTTCAAGCATCCACATCTGTATTGCTCAGTTGTTCGCTGAACCTCCCAAGGAAAAGTCATACCAGGTTCTGTTCAGCAAATGACTCTTGACAATGACAACATTGTCAAGTTTTGTGTCTGCAGACAGGATGGATCCCCAGGTGGGTTAATCCTCAGGTGGCCCAATCATAAGTCTCTGCTCCATTTTTTGCCCCTGTTCTTCTTTGGGCAGGAATATTTCTAGGTTAAAACTTTGAGATGTCCTCGATAGGGTCCTGACACTGGTCATAGTTAGCATATGCTCTAATCACCCAATTCTGAGAAACAAAGCAAGGACAAAACCCCTCAAAGTTTTGAAATATATAAACAATGTTCTGAAAATGTAAAAACAAAGTTATAGTGGACAGGACAAGCTATACTGACCAAGCTGAGTTAAGTCAAAATAAAAATGACTGCTTTAGAAAAAAAAAAAACAGTCCACCTACTTTCCCCTCCCACTCAGTTCTTCTCTCCTTGGGAATTTTTCCAAGCCAACCTCTTCCAAGAACAAACACAAAAACAAGACTAGGAAGTGAATAAGCAGGGTTAGCCAATGCCTAATTTTTTTTTTTTATTTCAAAGATCCATCAATAAAAGTAAGCCAATTACTTTGTTGCTTGAATCTGCCAACTGTAATGTATAAAAGATACTTGCTTTTTGAGTTCATGGTTGACTCTCTCTGCAAGGATGAGCAATGGTATGTACATGAAATAAAACCTCTTGTTATTCCAGCGGTCTTTTGTCCAATTGTGTTCTGTGGGTCATGTTCCTAAGCCAAGGCTCCTGAGGGTCTTACAACACTATTTGTAGATTTTTGATCATAGAGCATAATCAATTAGTGTTCAGTTGAGGAAATTTTCCCCTGTGCCCACGTGTTCAAGGCTTTACCCTACTTTCTTTTCTGTTAGATTCACTGTAGCTGGTCTTATGTGGAGGTCTGTGGTGCACTAGGAATTGAGCTTTGTACAAGGAGATAAGAGTGAATCAATTTGCAGTCTTCTACATGCAGACCACAAGTTGAATCTGCACCATTTGTTGAAAATGCTGTCATTTTTTCACTGGATGGCTTTAGCTCCCTTTTCAATGATCAAGTGACCATGGGTGTATAGGTTCATTTCTGGGTCTTTCATTCTATTCCTTTGATGTACCTGCCGGCCTCTCTATCAATATTGTGTGGGGTTTTTTTGTTTGTTTGTTTGTTTTGTTTTGTTTGATTTTTTAAATCACTACTGCTCTATAGCGCAGCTTGAAGTTACAGATGGTGATTCCCACAGAAGTTCTATTGCTGAGAACAGTTTTTGCTATGCTGAGGCTTTTTTTTTATTTCAAATATATGTGAGAATTGCTTTTTCTAAATCTATAAAATAATGAGTTAGAATTTTGATGGCTATTGCATTAAATCTGTAAATTGCTTTCTTTAAGATGGCCATTTTACCATACTAATCCAGACAATCCATGAGCATGGGAGATCTTTCCATCTTCTAAGGACTTCTTCCATTGCTATCATAAGGGACTTGAAATTCTTGTCATAAAGTTCTTTCACTTGCTTTGTTAGAGTCACAACAAAATATTGTATATTATTTATGACTATTATGATGGGTGTTGTTTCTCTAATTTCTTTCTCAGCCCATATATCATTTATGTAGAAGACTACTTATTTGTTAGAGTTAATATTATATTCAGCCACTTTGCTAAAGTTCTTTATCAGTTGTAGGAGCTCTCCAGTAGAATGTTTGAGGTCACACACAAATATCATATCATCTGCAAATTTCTGATGTCTTGACTTCTGCCTTTCCAATTTGTATTTCTGTGATCAACTTTTGTTGTCTAAGTGCTTTAGTTAGAACTTTTCATACTATATTGAATAGGCAGGAAGACAGTAGACAGCCTTGCCTAGTCCCTGACTTTACTTGGTTGCTTCAAGTTTCTCTCCATTACATTTGATGTTGCCTATCGGTTTTCTGTATATTGCTTTTTATTATATTCAGGTACAGACATTGAATTCTTAATCTCTTCAATGCTTTTAACATGAAAAGTTGTTCTGTATTTTCTCAAAGGCCTTTTCAGCATCTAATGAGATGATCATGTGGTTTTGTTTTGTTTTGCTTTTTTCCTTTGAGTTTGTTTATATAGTGGGATACATTGAGGAATTTTCATATATTGAGCCATCCCTACATTACTGGGTTGATGAATACTTGGCCATGGTGAATGATCATTTTGATGTATTCTTGTATTTGGTTTGCAAGAATTTTATTGAGAATTTTTGCATTGATATTAATAAGAAAAAATAATCTGAAGTACTCTTTCTTTTTTGAGTCTTTTGGTGGCTTAGGTATCAGTGTAACTGTGGCTTCATAGGAATAATTTGGGTAGTGTTCCTTCTGTTTCTATTTTTCTGGGGGGATTAGTTTGAAAAAAGCTGGTATTAGGTTTTCTTTGTAGGTTTGAAATAATTCTGCTCTAAAACCATCTGGCCTTGGCTTTGTTGTTGTTATTGTTGTTGTTGTTGTTGTTGTTGTTGT